>NC_088312.1:10900000-11119478 GCF_910592395.1 Lineus longissimus
GCGCCGCTGCCCACGTCACGTGTGATGCAGTCTTTGCGAGCCTTCAGTTACTGCGGTGTGGACTACGCTGGGCCATTTATCACCAAGATAACTCGGAGAGTTACTGCCAAGAGGTACCTATGTCTTTTCACCTGTATGCAGACGCGTGGAGTTCATTTGGAGATGGCGTACTCCATGGAGACGGATGGGTTTCTTCTCGCCTTTTCACGAATGGTTGCACGCCGGGGAAAGCCAGCAGAGGTAGTCAGTGACAACGGCAGCAATTTTGTTGGAGCAGAGCGAGTCCTTCGAGAGTTAGTTCAAGGGTTGGAACAAGAACGAATCCTAGAGTCCGCAACCAATCAGGGCATCAAGTGGAGGTTTAACCCGCCATACGGGTCACACCATGGTGGTGTGTTCGAATCACTTATTAAGTCTGCCAAGCGGTCACTTTATGCAATTTTTGGTGAAGCCCACCTTACTGATGAGGAACTACTGACGGCGATCGTGGAGGTGGAGGGGCTCTTAAACTCTCGCCCCCTGGCATACTGCAGTTCCGACCCATGTGATGAGGAGGTGTTAACACCAAACCATTTTCTGGTTGTGCAGTGTGGTGGTCCTCTAGCGCCTCAACGAATAGAGGAACTGCCGTTCAACCCGAGGAATCGTTGGCGAGTCGTTCAAAGTTTGCTGGGCAAGTTTTGGACACGATGGTCCAAGGAGTACCTATCCATCCAGCAGCCAAGAGGGAAATGGGTGACTCCTCAACCGGACTTGAGCATTGGAGATGTTGTTGTCATGCAGGAATCTAGCAAGATACGTAGCAGTTGGCCATTGGCACGTGTAGTCGAGGTTTTTCCCAGTAGTGATAGTCATACACGAACAGTGAAGGTCCTTTCGAGAGGAAAGGAGTATATCAGACCGATCACGAGATTAGTTCCGTTGGTCGTTTCAAGAGATAATTTGGAAGTGACCCGGACAGACTAGTTCCGGTCACAGAGGGGGGTGTTTCTACGGACGCCGCCCCGCCATGTTTTGTCATTTCACTTGCTGTAAACAGTTCCGGTGCGCGCACTGCCTGTCGGGTAGGCGGGCCGGGACTTTGAATTAATATTATTTTGTTCTGGTTGAGTTAATATTTGGGCGTAATCCCAGTCGACCATATTTCGTGGAGTGGAGGAGACGTTTTTACTGCACTGCCGTGTTCGTTTTGGTGTTGTCCTGTTTTTTGTGCAGTCCTGTTTTGTATGTTTTGTGTGTTCTCAATGAACTTGGTTCTTTCTGTCTCGATAGTGGACAAGGACATGATTGTTCTGTACATCATAAACAAATCCTTCGTCCTTTCTGTCTCTGTGGACAAAAAGTACTAGGTGTTTGTCTACAGTTAAGTAGAAAGAGAGACAGTCTATGTCTACCTTACGTGGGGACAGAACAACCGTGTCCTTGTTCATTATGAAGACAGCAAACTGGGTCGTTATCTACTGTGAAGACAGAAATATCACAGCCCATGTCTACGGTCATGACAGAACAACCGTGTCCTTATTCTATTGAAGACAGCAAGATCTAATAGGTGCTTATCCACTGCAAAGACAAAACTAGACACAGTTCATGTATACAGCAAGGAAGGAGGAAGATTGCAACACCATGCCTAACTGGTGTAGAAGGACATGTTTTTCCATCTCCACCGCAGATGCAGGTTTTTCCAGTTTCCTTATTGTCTTCACAGTGGATATGATAGCACCCCACGTGACTCCATCCAATCGTGTGCTCATGAGGAAGAGTATTGGGAGGAACTGAGCACGACATCTGCAAAAGCAGAAAAGCGAAAGGACGGAGAACAAGGGTGGGTGGGTGGGCAAAGCAAACGTCTCAAGAAAGCTAACGACGCTATTTCTAATGTATGAACTGGGCCTATCAATTAGACGAGTGCATGTTTTTTTAACTCTCAAGTACATATTTGGAGAGGTTTTGAAAAATATTTGCTGTGGCAAGTCTACCGATATAAAGAAATTATTTGATGAAAAAATTAATTTCGAATTTTGCTAATTGGGTAATAGGGGGCGTGTTTTGAGTTTTTCTGCCAGTTGGCTGAAAAGAGTGGAAATATCAAAGTCTGTCTAATTTGTCGATTATCAAAAAATTTCCGTGGTCAACTACCAGTTTATTTTTCACCATTTACTTGCCCGACTCTCCGGAATAACATAATCTAAATTTCAGATTCACAACCCCACGCAGTATTTGATGCGTCGCGGTCAAACATTGACAATTTAACTGCTTAAGGGCTTAAAAATCAATTGTGGTCTTGCCTCCTCGAACGGGACAGCTGGGGAGCAGCCATTCTCCTCCCCTCTCGGGGCAAAAGGCTGAATGAGGCCGAACAAAAGGATTTCGCACACTCGTCGATGAAGTCACGTGGGGTGTGATAGCACCCCACGTGACTCCATCCAATCGTATGCTCATGAGGAAGAGTATTGGGAGGAACTGAGCACGACATTCCTACAATTTCGAATGCGCCAGGCAAAATCTCGCTCATTCCTATTCCAAGTTAATCCAACACTCCCACCACTCCCAAAACTCCTATAACTTCTCCAACGCGTGAAAGAAAATTATACAAGGCGGATATATCTTATACAGAGATACTTTTATTCCTTTGAACCAAGAGTACATGTATATACGTGACATACGGCTACAGAAACGGGAGTTAACATGATGCAAACGCAAAACGTATTATTAGCGAAATCACTTTAGTGAGAATGATGATAGAAGCTAGAACTTGATGAAGAGTTTTGGTTCAGGGGCCTGCGATAACCGTGATATAGAAGTCCTCGTTGTGAACATGTATGCATGCATATCATTGAATTAATGAACTAATGTAATTGAATGAGCGCTTACAATCGTATTTTGTGCTGAATCAGATTTGCGTGAAAATTATATAGCGCTGGCGGAAAGGCATTAAAGGATGCATACTGCTCGAACTCTCTTTCCAGCCTGAGTGGTGCACTTGAGGAGCTAGCCAAACTACGGGCAACGGCGATAGCTCGCTTCAACGAGCCTTCCCTAGTGTAATAAGCATAAGATTTTCTTGTCCACGTGCCTCATCGTGTCGGTGGCGATCGTGTCGGTGGCGTTACTTTCACGAGGGTGTAGAGGTTGCTGCGCATCATAAAAGTGCTAGGGTGATAGAGCAACCCGCTCTTATGCTGTGAGGGGTCTCACCCTGGTATATGCCGAGGGTACGTAGGTAATGGACCAGGCGATGAGACATAGTAGTGTATGATACGGGTTTATTTAAGACGGTACCATTTTCCGATACCACTCCAAAGAGATAACCTAACGAGAGATCCACCTCCCATGAACGAGCCCAGCTTACATAACGGTCAAGACCCGCAATCGGGCAGGTAGCAACTTTGGAACAGCGTGTAACCGTGAAAGTGTTGCAAACGCCGGTAGCCCCCCTAATCGCTTTTGTGAAGGAGTGCGATATCGCCACACCCGAGTTGTCTAAGTTGGCTTGCGACTCTGCCTAAATCACTGGCACGATCTCCCGCAAAGAATTGAAGTTTGAAATAAGCTTGATCTCTATGTAGAGCGCAACGTTGCCTTGGCGACAGGTTACTACGAGTTATTTGATCATCAATATATGCGGCAATTTTGATAATTTTTGAGAGAAACATGGGCTTGGCCTAAGTGGGAACAACCTGAGCTCTTGCTTGCTCCCCTGCTATATGTTTTATGTACGATTTAACGAACGGAGATGCCGCCGGGTTTCCCGCGCCTAGGATGTCACAATAGGAAGTACCTCTACCGCATTCTCTAAAGATGGCTTTATTCTTTGTTCCAACTCTGATGCAATAAAGCTTGCAAATTTAGCACAGGAGGGCGAATTTTGGAAGGACTCAGAAGGCGGGCGCTGAGAGTCAAATGCTTGCCCTTTAAAATTTCCCTTGAAATGCTTAAAAAATGGCTCTATATGTCCACTCCATTATGTAGCCAGTTGGCTGTACTGTTGCGACATAGGGTCGTCAGGGGGAAGAATTTCATCCAAAGAACTGGCATGCTCGTGCAACTGGCCGGCAACGAAATTATCTGGGTCTCTTAGCGCAATACTATTACATCAAAGCTTAGCCGCCGGGAAAAAACGTCCTCAAGTTTTGGGCAAAATTGGGCGGGGAGTTGGGCTTTCTGTCCCTTGAGGTTTACCCAGCTTGGCGAGAACCTTGCAGAGCGCGAAGCTGACACCGGATCAAATGGCGTTTTAAGGCGCGGCTCCACTTGACAGTTTTCTGTCGAAAGTTTGCTGTCAGATAGTGACTGTCCAATGACTATCCCGTGGAAGTTGTTCAGCTAGTGGCTGTATGACAGCAATAGATAACTGTCCGAAAGATTGTAGGATGGTCAATTTCTGTCGTGTGGAAGTGAGCCACATAGATTATGCAAGTTGGTTATAAAAGTGTCAGACAGTGCTTTTATCGACTAGCACTTGCTCTATTTTGGGATAGAACTGTCGTACAGATCCGTCGAACAGATCAGTGCGAGTTCAACACGAGAAATGGCAGACGAATTTCATGTTGAAGTTGCGGAGAGTGAATGGTCGCAAGATGCGGTCAGCAACCTCATTGAAGGTTACAGAGCGAGGCCTGCACTATGGGATGTCACGTCTGCCGAATATAGAGACAGGTTGAAGAAAGAGGATGCATGGAAAAGTCTGGCGAAGGATTGTAAAAGAGATAAAGTGCAAGTGACGAGAAAAATGCACAACCTGAGAAACCAGTATGCGCAAGAATTAAAGAAAGCCACCAAGAGGAAATCTGGGCAAGGGACTGACGACGTTTACACCCCAAAGTGGATGTACTACAAGGCATTCTCTTTTCTAAGGGGAGTTATTGGAGGACGAAAATCGAAGACCAATTTGGTGAGAATTATCTTTATTTGTTAATTTTGTTACATGATTTCTCTCTTGCAGGTTTATTTCAGTCTCTCATGTCATAAATGCTCTTCATTCCGCCCACTTTAAGGACGGCTTCCTCAAATGAACTTGTACTGCCACGAAACCTCACCCTGGGGTGAGAGGAAGTACTCTCGAAATTCGTGGCGGATGTCTTGTGGGGTTTGAGCATGACGGTTGCTTGTGAATGGCTCGATTTGGAGCAGGTTGTTTGCTGGCATGCCCTCTTTTCGCCATGCTCCAGGGGTAATGACACCAGTAGCCATGTCTTCCATATCGACTGTGCCATGTGGAGCGTAGCGTGCGCGCGAGTCTTTCTTCGTGATCATCAAATTATGTAATGCACAGGAAGCCAAAACGATATCCTCTGCTTTCTGTTCATCTACAGCTATCGGCTTTCGAAATATGCGGAAGACGCTGGACATTATGCCGAATGCATTTTCGACGATTCTACGCGCTCTCGAAAGTCGGTAGTTGAAGATGCGCATGCTACCGGGAATGTCTCGCGGAGGATATGGTTTCATTATGTTTTCCCGCAATGGAAAAGCATCGTCGGCCACAAATACAAATGGTACCTTCATATTTCGACCTGGAAGTACCCTTGGTGATGGTAGGCAAAGGGTCTTGTTCTCAAGACCCGAAGATAATGAACACCTGCCGAATATGCCCCCGTCAGCAACCCTTCCATTACATCCGACGTCGACAAACGTAAAGCGGTATTTCGCATCAACCAATGCCATCAGCACAATACTGTGGAAGCCTTTGTAATTAAAATAAAAACTCCCAGACGCTGCTGGAGCGTGCATGGTAATATGCTTTCCGTCTATGGCACCGATGCATTGGGGGAAGTTCCACCTTTCAAAGAATTCGGAAGCAAGTTGTAACCAATCATCGGAGTCGGAAGGAAACTGCAAAAAATTAAAAAATCATAACTATACATGTACTTGTACCACAATATTCAAACAGAAAAAATATATATTTTCAGGAACAAGAAGAACAAGCGCCAGATGATACGCCAGATGCAACACTATTTAACAAGGACGAGATCTGCACTCAACCTCGAGGATCACCATCTTCCGTGGCCACACCCAACCCGCCACCGTCGAAATCTCGAAAACGAAAGGATGTCGGTCGTGCGTCTGATGAAATCCTTCAGAAGGCATGTGAAGTTATGTCAAGGGAGACCGATGAACTGGACACATTTGGTGCTTTTGTTGCTTCTGAGTTGAGGGGATTGAAATCAGAGTCGAACCGCAAGAAATTGAAACGGGATATTCAAAGGGTCATTCTTGAAGCAGCTGAGAAGGACGATGAAGACGCCGCAGCTATGACAACCACACTGACGCCCAGCACTTCTCGCAGCTCAACTTGCAGTCCTTCGTTGACGGGATTCAGCCAAAAAGAGCAGGGAAACACAGGCCCGGACGACAAGCAAATTCCGAATCAATTTTCCTTCCTACACATGCTTCAGGATCAGACAAACGTCATGTGTAATGATAAGAATAATTAATTGGTGTCACAGAATATAATAGGTGACCGAACACTATATTTTCCATTCATGTCATAATTATATTCAATTCTATCACATGAGATATTATAAAACATCTCGAGACATTACCTATAGATCTGATGTTAAATAATTATATTCTGTCCAGATGATTTAAAATTATCAGATAAATTTAAAACATCAGATGATTTTAAATCGTCCCATTGAGATGTTTATAAAACATCTTATATATTAAAAGATCTCATTTCATCTCGGCAAACTCCGTATGATCCCGAATGTCTTCGTTACTTTCCAAAAATTACCAACCAATCGCAACCGTGCTTTCATATTCCCTGGGAATTCAAACAAAATGTGGGCGATATTTTAAAATTATCTGTCGGATATTTAATAATCATCTCACCGAAAAGAGTTATCAAACATCTGATCTGATTTGATATAAATCAAATAATTATGACATGAATTCAACTCCAGAGAACACTGCCGTGGCCGCCGGTCATACGATTCAGTGGTACCGACTTGCCTTCAGGAATTCCTCCTTGAGTGCCTCGTAAATGGCTTTGCACACTTCAGACACAATACGGGATATCGTTACGGCAGATATACGGAAGAGATACATCAGGCTGACGAATGAATCGCCTGAATTTAGAAATAAAAAGGAAAGTTTAAGAATTTACATGGCCTTCATTTATGAAGTTCTTCATGTCATAATTATTCGATTTATATCACATCAGATGTTTATCAAATAGCATATGTTTTTAAAACATCTCACTGGTAATTTTAAATCACCAAGACAAAATTAATTATTTAACATTCAGGGGCCAGTTGTTCAAACAACGTTAACAGATAACGTGGAGTTAAGCCAAACTGACGTTATCTTTCTCACACTAGTCCTGTCTCACTTGAAGGATTGATACCAAATTTTAATCTGCCATCTAGAACTTCGATAGCAGGGGTTACATCCTGCAAAAGTCAATTCAGTTGTTACTTCCAGTTTTGCCATGGTTGGTCTCGGAAAGATAACGCCAATCTGTGTTAACGCCATGTTATCTGCTAACGTTGTTTGTACAACCCAGCCCAGATGTTTATAAAATTTATCCGAGATGTTTTATAACATCTGATGTGACAGAAGTGAATAAAATAATGACATAAATGGAACTTCATATTACCGGTTATTCATTGAATTTCAGTTATGTCAGTGGAACTGTGTCTGGTTTGTTTATTGGGAAATAAACCGTGAAATAAAGCAATATTTGGAAAGTTATCACCTTTTTACCTATTTCTTCTGCTGAAATCCCTCAGTGCAGTACCTCATGTACGTGCTCTATTCATGATATAGTGGGGAAATAAGCATACTCACCAGTTGCCAGAAAGCGCAAAGTCACGGCAAGGCGCTCCCTCACCGGAATTGCAGGCCGCATACACGTGTCCTGTTTGTGGATCCTGGGTCCAACAAGCACTGCAAGCTCCTCGAAGTCAACTGCGGAGAGTCTCAAAAAATTGTTGAGACGACTCGAATCTTCCAATCTCAGCTCCCGTAGGAGGCAGTGGTATGCACCGTGTTGCTCCCTTCTAAGAAACCATTCATGTACCCAAAGCTTGTGCCTCCTCTTTTGCCTCCGCTCACGCAGTGTCATGTAAACCACAATCGCCGCGGCGACTTGTTTCCTTCTTGCTGGCAACATGCTGAATGAAGACAGCCACGTGGAAGGTAAATACGGCTGTCAGACAGAAACTATCATACAAAACCACCGTACGTGGATGGCCCTTACGACAGTTGCTTTCGATAGAAACTATCTCGCTCGTTTCCAGAGCTCGCAGACGAGGGTTTCTTTTCTGCAAGTTGCAAGTTGCAAGTTAAAAATGCAAGTTGCAAGTTGAAAATGCAAGTTGCAAGTTGAAAATGCAAGTTGCAAGTTGAAAATGCAAGTTGCAAGTTGAAAATGCAAGTTGCAAGTTGCCCAGGTTACAAATATATTCTCATAGAAATGACCCAAATATCCATTTGACCCCCATCCCCAAGGTACTAAGAAATTCAGATCTGTTTATACAAGGGTTTAATTCTAGAATGGATACCACAGTATGGTTACATAATGTAAGCATTTAATTGCCAAGATCAAAATAACCCACTGGCCGATATAAACAATTAGAATGTTGTTCATTGACAAGGTTCTTCATCACTTGGTTGAGAAACTGTTTACATAAAAAAACAAACCTTTATTTGTTGTGGGCTTTAGCTGGTTGAACTTTGTGAAAGGATCTTTGTAATTTTGATGAAAATATATTTGTAACTTGCGCAACTTGCAACTTGCATTTCCTACTTGCAACTTGCATTTCGAACTTCAACTTGCATTTCCAACTTGCAACTTGCATTTCCTACTTGCAACTTGCATTTCCTACTTGCAACTTGCAACTTGCATATTAGCAACACTCCTCGCAGACAGTGACTATCTGCGATTTTTTCTTCATAGTGGAAGGGCTATGGATAGTTTTCTGTCGACAGTTTTTCAATTACTGTCGACAGTTTACTGTCATGTGGAGCCGCACCTTTATAGTTCCCATGTTGGCACGTTATACGCTCTAAAGCGTTGATTCTGCAAAACAAATAGAGATTACATTTGGGAAGGACAGAAAGCTCTCAACCCCCCACCCACGTGAAAAAGATCACTAGGGAAGTTACCCCGGGTGGAAGTAAAGAGCTAAACAAGGGCGCTATTCCTTGTTATCTGACATGGGTTTAGGAACTCTAGGCTTTGTACTTACGAAACAAGGGACACAAATGCCGGCTTAGAAATTTTGCTCTTGCCCGCATGGCTAGGAATCGCCCGAAAATTCTAAAATTACGCAAGGGCGAACTGACAGCTCGTAGGGTGACTCTGACGTAAGCTTGCCCAATATATATGTGTGCACTGTCTGGCTTAGGCGATGTAAAATTGTAGAAAATTTTAGAGTTCGAATCAGACTAAAAAATAGTCGAGCGTGACTTCCCCTATATAGTCGCCTATCGGCGCGTTCAGAGAGGAACTGCAACGCCCGATTCATCTCTACTGTGCTCACTGGCGAGCCTACGCAAGACTCCCAAGGCGACACTTATATATATATCTCATATCTCTGGCTCGAGCACGCCCCCCAATGGTCTGCTACGATGCCGTCCCCCCTAGCCGAGCGAAGAAGCTCCCTAGGGTGACCCGAAGAAAGATAGATAAAGAGCCGTGTGAGATTCAGGCAAGCCTGAGAGGAAAGACACAAAATACTGTGGTCGAAAATCGGAGAAAAGCAAAATGGACAGGAGGGGAAGCCAGTCGACCGACCAAGGAGGCGACAAAAGGCTGAATGAGGCCGAACAAAAGGATTTCGCACACTCGTCGATGAAGTCACGTGGGGTGAGCGCCCAGTTCTTTCTGTCCCCATAGAGGACAAGGACGTGGTTGTCCTCCCACCAACGTCTCCACCGCAGACATGGACAATGTCCATTTCTTTCATCACAGTGTACAAGCACCTGGTTTCCTTTCTTACTCCACAGCGGACAAAGACCCGATTGTCTTGTCTCCACAGTAGACATGGACAGTGTATATTTCTTCTCAGTGTACAACCACCTGTTTTCTTTCTGTCTTGATAGTAAGACAAAGACGTGTTGTGCCGTCACTGTAGACAATGACTGTGTTTTGTGTGTTCTCAATGGACTTGGTTCTTTCTGTCTCGATAGTGGACAAGGACATGATTGTTCTATACATCATAAACAAATCCTTCGTCCTTCTGTTTCTGTGGACAAAAAGTACTCCGGATATGCCTTTGGTTGTGACTTCACTATTTCACTTTTTGATGTTGCCCAAGCCTGGCCGCATTAGACAACGACTGAGCTCTTCTTCATGACTATTTGCTGCCTCCGAGTCAAAGTCTGTAGGCGACACAAATAGTTCTTTTCAATTCCACAGTGGACAAAGAGCTGGTTGATCTGCATACTGAACTACCAGCAGAATTGCCTCCATTACCTCCGCCCATTGGACCAGCGTTGTCTGTAAAGCTTAGCAATGTCAATACATTGAGGGTCAAGATGGTTGAGCTGTTACCATGGTAGCAAGGACAAACAATATGCTCTTTTTTCTCTCCAAAGCGGACAAAGACGGGGTTATTCTGTCTCCACCAGAGACAAGGACTTTGGTCTTTCTGTCGTCGCAGAAAGCAAGAACCTGCTTCTTTCTGTCTTCACAGTGGACAAAGACCTGGTTGAATCAAAAGCACAACCAAGACATAGTTTTTTTCAACATAAATTATTACTTCAACTGGATTTAAACTATGATTGAGATCATTTGCGTCAATTTTGCAATTTGTCAGGTTTTATACTCTTACTCCTATTTAGAGTGCATTTACAGTTGAATTTTTATACACATTGTTTATAAGCAGTGAACTTGGAAATCAAGGTGTCTTTCCCGACCAGATATCTGATGATCAACAATAATTGCCGAGTCTTGCAACGCAACCCTGTCAGGAAACGCTGTTCCTTTAAGAAAATGAAATTTCAACTTCAAAATGTACAAGTGTCAGCATCTGATTGGCCAAACAATGTCTATGTCCCAATACAATAGCACACAAGTTAATGTCTTAGTCACTGATTAGTCCTCTGGTTTCTTTGTTAAGATATTAATCTTAAAACCAGATTCCTTTTTCCCTTCTTCCAGCATAGTTGTTCTGTCCTCAAGCTCGACAGTTTCGCTCCCCTTTTCGCTGCTTCGAAGTTTTCCTGCTACAGGTACCTCTCCAGCCTTGGGAATATGTAAACTAAATGCGGCAAAATATTTCAACATGTTTTCAACCTTTTGCCTATCGAGCGAATGTTCAGCAGCAATTTCTCTCGCAGTGTAAGTTTTTGGTTCCACCATAGCTTTTCCAAGAACATCCATCAATGTCCGTACAGTTAGTTTTCCAGGCGGTATGACATTTGGCTCCTCAAAACCCAACTCTGTCTCCCCGGCATATATTCTATTCTTTGGGAGGTGGCGTGCAGACTTAATCTAGAAATAAGAATGACACTTTGGTCATTTTGGAGTTTGGTTATACAATGTATATGCAGTAGGTACATACCTTTAATGATTTCAAATCAGATAAGGAGACTGAAGAATTGGAAATGTGAAAGCATCTGAACAGAAAATATAGTAGAACCTCTCTATTAAGGACACCCTTGGGACTGACAAGTGCTGTCCTTGATAGAGAGGTGTCCTGATTAGAGAGATCAAATTGAATGGACACAACAAATTTGGGACCAAAACTAGTGTCCTTAATAGAGAGGTCGTCCTTAATAGAGAGGTGTCTGCTAAGGAAGGTTCCACTGTAGATCTATTTATGTTACCAAGGCAATAAAGCAAAGAGCACTGGTCAGTGGTTATGTAATTCTACATTTTACATGTAGTCAATCTTAGATGGAATCTATTACATGTACTGATACTGGCAACTATCTTCAGCATGAACTGACTCGAACCACTCACCACATCATTTTCGAAAGACACATTGAAATGCAGTCCCATGTGTACCTGGATGAGACCATTTGGCAACAGGTTATGGATAATTACAGAACAATTCTGTAATCATTTGGAAGTTGTTACATGACACATATTCTCAGATTCTGCCCCAGGACTTCTTAATGGTTTATGATGTGACACGAGTGTTATTGACTTTTCACATACCTCAGGAGGCGGTCCATGAGATTCAATCCGGACCTGCTTAAGCTTGTCCAGCAAAGATTCATTCCTTCTGTCAATTTCTTCTTTTATTTCTGATCGTTCTGAAATAAAACATAAAGAATAAATTTGGAGATTCGAGTAAAGTGTATGATAATCATAAAGTGTATAAATAAAGTGCATACATAAAGTGTATGATACTCACACTGCGGTATACGATGGCACACTGCGCTGCAAGTTTAATGTGAAGCAACAACCATGATCCAAGCAAGAGGAAAGCATCCAGCTTGCACTGTATCAGTGTAGGCCTACATCGATTTTGGAACACCCCGTAGTTGGTGTGCATGTAATCGTACTCACGTTCAATGGTTTTCAATTGCTCCACTGTTGATGGGTGTCTGGGTGCGGCTTTAGGGATCGTTTTCTGTTTTTCGATAGCTCTCTGAGCTCTATTTTCAAAATTGAACCTTTGGTTAGCACGCTTTCCGATCGTTGACAGTGTTTTCCCCATTTTTGCAGTAGATTTCTAGTTACGAAATCGTGACATTGAAGAAAAAACAAAACAGCATGCAAGTTTGGTCGTCGTTTTTGTCGCGATGTTGTATTAATTCCTTGTCGCCCGCCAATCTCTCTTGTCTTCAATGCCCGAAGTGCTCCCTAAACACCCTGAAATCTTTACCCACAGCCACTACACCTACATGAAAGCTTTCTTCTTGCTGGCATCAACATATTATGCCATATTTGTGGACCCCTCCCCGCAATGAACAAATGTTTGTGACATGCTTAAATGTCACAACCACCCACAAGATTAATCACATCAAAACAATACATGTATGTGCTTTGCCAGTGAAACTGCCACATCTCAGCCCATCATGTCTACACTGAGGATGATACCCAATCTGATGAAACCCAAGATCGGTTTTTGGTGTCATCATTGTCATGCAGATGTATTGAAAGACTATCAATCAAATGAGTATAGAGACACAGTCAAAGAAGAATGACCTTTATTCACAATCTGCACTTGTGACTGTGAAGGAGTTAAATTTGACAACAATAACACTTAATATGTAAAGAGCAATCTCTAGTGAACTCACACAACTGTCCTTCTGACATATATAGCCAGTACATTGGGGGATGAGTCCCCCAAACCCCCTCCCCCGTTCTCTGAAAGTGACAGGTTTTAGTCAGTACATTGGGGGGAAGCCCCCCCCCATTGGACTCTAAAAATAGAATTCCTTGGAGACGCTGAACAATAAGGCCCGATAAAGAAATAGTCCCCGCCCCGGTAGCTGCCTCATATCTACTGACAGAAGCAGCTCTTTGTGGTGAAATAATAATTGAATGCATGTCATGACACCCAGGAGCTTTTTCTCATTTCTGAAACAGTTGCATGGTTGGAATGAATTTCCAAATCAGTCCGTCAAATCTCTATGCAATGAAAATTGAAATGTCACAACTGCCTCCACCGACGTTGTCCTGTATGTCCTAGCAGACGATTTTTAAATAAATGATGTGATTGATATACTTGTAGATTGGAATGAATTATTTCTTCAATGATATGAAAGTTGAAAGCCCTCTGACATGTCTGAGTACAAAAATGCAGAGGCAAGACACATCATGCATGTCATGACACCTAGAAGCTTTTTCTCATTTCTGAAACAGTTGCATGGTTGGAATGAATTTCCAAATCAGTCCGTCAAATCTCTATCCAAATGGAACTTTAAGACCACTCTATATTTGTGCAGTAGTGTTAAAACTGACTTTTTGAAGTAAAGTACGTAAATCGAGAAGAAGAGGACGTTTACTTCGTCTGCAATGAAATGTCACAACTGTCTCCGCCGACGTTGTTGTCCTGTATGTTCTAGCAGACGATTTTTAGATACACTTCAAGACAGTGGCGCCGGTGTGAATAAATCTACTTGCGTGATTGGTCAATGGCTCATGACGTCATGAAATAATTGCGTCAACAACCTTGGTCAACAACGGGAATCATGGTAACTGTGGTTGCGGTGCGTCGTGAAAGCAGGATCGGCAAGCGCGGCCCGTATGGAATGCAACAAACTGTACCGGAACCGGAACTGTCATGGGTCTGCACAAATTTTTTCAGATTCGATGGACATGATGGATAAATGAATTTTGTTTACACTTTATACATACACGTAACCATTACACTCACTACGTTGTGTGAGTTATAATTTAAAATGTAACATCTCAGTGTGCACCAGTAGTTGTAACAAGATTGGAATAATACATCCACATTCTAGCACCTATTCATATGTAGGCCTAGAGGAGCCTTGATTAAAACGATGCTGTCCTTAGGAAGAGGTCGCCTACAGAGAGATCAAACTGACAGACTATACAGATTCAAAACAGTATCATCACTATTTCTCATCAGTTTCCATTGTCCAAAAAAAACTATCTTTAATAATAAGGCTGCTAACGCCCTTTTCACTCCTTTTTGGCTCGCTCCTTTTTCAGTTTAGCCAGACGTGCTAGTGAGTCGTCTCTCCATTTCCTCCTCTCGATCATCTTCTCCATCGGTACCATGTCACATAACTGCGGGTGGATGGTGGTGTTGACAACATTCTCAGGGGTCATCTTTGGTACGGGACCGAACGTGTTACTAACTGAGTGAATACTTTGCCAGTACCTTTCACAGTAGTTCTCCATACCTGAAAGACAGCGATTGCAAAACATATCCTTGATGACTTGATCTTGATCCCCTCAATCACATTAGTTAAACTTTGTGAATACAGTGTTTTCAACTCTGCTAACACCTGCAAGGACGCATTGTTACTGATGTCTCTAACTGGATTAATTGGAGACAAGTTCAATGTAAAGGAATATATCCATGATAACTTTCTTGCATTGGCCTGAAGTCCAATCATTATAACTGAAATCCTCATTACACTTACCCTCTGCATTAAGATGAGCTACCTCCAGTGGCCCTATAAAAGCATATCTGGGTCCAAGGCCATGGGACATCACAGTATCAACATCTTTCACATTCATCACACCATCCTGAAAGGAACGTGACCATGCTTGAGGGTCCTTTTCCCATCTTGCTTATATAAAACAAAGGTAAACTTTTGTTGGCTGTACAGGTGCACCTATTCCTCCAGATCATGTTCCTACGATATAAGGTCTAGGTGAGCCAAACATTACCACGCTATGACAAAACCTAACATTGTTTCACAGACTGTCCTCCAAGGACATAACGTCACAACCAGAATGCCAAGATAGAACCCCTCTCATTTCAACAAATTCACAGAAAAATGACTGCAGATTTACGAGTCACTCACCTCTACCAGCCTCCAGCACTCATTTAATATTGCATACTGGATACGATTCACAGCAAATCCGGGTATCTCCCGATTCAGGACAACTGGCGCTTGACCGATTTCCTCCATTAATGCACGTGTCCTTGGGCAAATATCTGGACTGGTCCAAGGAGCAGGAATCAATTCGACAAGTGGAACGTAATAAGGTGGATTGACCTGGATTGACAACAATAAAGATGTTTAGTCCAAGTTCATTCTTAGTACTTGCACAGTTTACTATACAGTTGATAGAACAAACCAAAATCAATTATGACTTTAAAGGGGTCAATGCATGAAATGTCTTCTTCACACAAAATTACACTCCGGAAGCAGTGGATTGGTCTCACCCGTCCAAATATGAATAGGATAATGCACTGCTGCAGGATTCTAGGCAAAATAAGCACTGGAGGAGTTTATGGTTGTAAATGCAGGGATGTACATGGATAAGTTTGAGCCTGACTATATGGCCAGTATCTTCCAATTCCCCTCCAGTTTCGTCTTTGTCTCCTAAAGGATTTTCATTTCGATTGACTTGAGGGTGAAAACACCCAGAGAAGGAGGTGCCAGCAAGATGGACCCACAGAACCAGGGACATTTCATGTGAAAAGCATCAATATCAACATGATTTGAACTTACAGGATGGGCAACTATGACTTGACTTCTGTGTTTTAAATCTTCCGAGAACTTTGAAGGCTGTAAACAACTAGTTGAGCTTGAGAGGACGGTCTCCTCTGACACCAATTCGTCTAGCTGTTGGAAAAT
Organism: Lineus longissimus; assembly: GCF_910592395.1. Lineage (NCBI taxonomy): Eukaryota > Metazoa > Nemertea > Pilidiophora > Heteronemertea > Lineidae > Lineus > Lineus longissimus. Next base: position 10,916,186 of record NC_088312.1, read on the forward strand.
CTTTTTCTTCAGGTCCAGGTTCTCTGGGACGCACTCCTATAAGTATGATTGGTAATAAGATAAGGACAAAATTGCAGTGTGATTTCTCAAAACCGCACAGAACTCTCCCAGGGCTTTAATTCCCTCTCAAATTGTTGCGTACACCCTACACTCTCATGCCGTGACCAACATTTTTATAGAGATGATGTAAGTAAAGACTTGCGTTTGAACACCGCCAATGCTTTAGGAGTGTGGGTGCACCCAAGCAGAACCCCAGCTCTCAATCACAAGGCCTGGTGTCCTAAATAGGAAGGTTCAACAGTAGGCGTACAATTATAACCGTACCTGCACATGCTTGGCTCCCTCTACACACCCAGCTAACTCGCTGCATCCAGTGATGAGTTTGAACTGTTGCTCTGCTGTTAGGGACCCCCGGAGGAGACCATCCTTCTCCAAGCTCCCCAACTGCTTCTTGATGTCTTCCAAGGCCGAAGTGACTTGTGCAGGCAAGATGTCGAAGAGAGAGATGTGGTAGCCAGCACCAGCAAAGAGCATAGCCCAGCTTCGACCAATTAGCCCACTGGAAACAGAATCTATGTTAAAGGGGGGACTATAGGCAGGAGCAGAGGGGCTTATTTAGTCATCTTCAGGTGACTAATATACACAGTAAGGGCCCTGGGGTCATGTCAGATTCAGTACTAAATGTATTCCTCGTAAAAGTGTAAATCATTTCGACGTACTGTGAGATGTGGGAGACCCCTATTTGGCGACTGCATGTAACTTTATCTTGCCTGCCTAGCTGCTGCCTATATTGCCCCTTTGAAGGGCCAGTACTATTGTCCAGAAAGCATTTACATGGTGACCCACCCATGATTATGGTGTAGGAATTCACATGCCCACTGTACAGTTTCATGACATACAGTAATGTAAGAGTTAAAATGCCTACTCTACTGTGCAGTTTTATGGCACTGGTAAGCACATGCTAACTGTGTGACTGAAAAACTTAGCATCTCAAGAAACTTGGTCAACAACTTGTCCTTATAGTCAATTAGTTTATTGTTTCATAATAAATGCGTCCTCGCTGTCAATTTGGCAATGACTCTGCAGCTAGCCTGTCCTTACGAACGGCGTGCCCCTTTAAAACCCATTTGAATTTCCCGCCTTCCAAACACCGCGCACGTGTCTTCATGACAAAGTCGGTAACTCAACTGGTGTCTGAGGTGCCCATCAATGACAATCCTGCCGACAATCTTGACACTAGAGGCGCTCATTTCGTTCCTTACAATTTTTTAATTTCGGCACTGGGGCGAATTTGTCGCGACGACCGCAGCCCCAACACCAATGAGCCCACCTAACCCCCAACCCCTCAAATGGAGACTGACTTGCCTGCCAATAATCCCAATCTTTCCCTTCTTCTCCATTGTTGGTCTGTCGGCGTGGGACAATGAGAGGCAAAGGTCGGGCCACTGAAAAATCGGTCACGGCCTATCGATATCAGGGTGATAATAGGCGAATTGTCCGCTCTTAGATCGTGCAGTGCGTGGTTGTCCCTTTGTCGCTATACGTAACGACAGATCATATGCCGGGAATTTCAATTTACGATTTAACCGACCGGTCTCAATTTACGGGTTTACCGGTCACTGGCTAAGAACCTTTTCCTGCACTCGAGTTCGGTTGTGACATGTGTTCGATTGTATCGTATGGGACATTATTTCTGCTGATGGAACGGAAGAGGCCGCAGCTTCGGGGGGGGGGAGGCGATTGTCGATGCTTGTGGCTTATGGGAAGCGTTGTGGCAGAGTGGAAGAGCCTCCGTCTTGTGATCGGAATGTCATGGGTTCAAGGCTGCGCCAGTGCCAAGGTGCCATTTCGAAACGTAGTGCACAATTCAACGCCCCTCTTTTGAGGAGTATTACAGAATTATGCACTTCTAAGTTTAAGCTGGGACTAAGTACAGTACAAATATATATATATATATATATATAATACAGCTAGACAGAAAGAGCACTAAAGAACTTCCAATGTAGCTTTTTTGTTTCAGTCCTACGTTATGGTAACACCAGGTTCCATAAATAAAACACGAAACCATGTTCAATAGATATATCGCTTTTTATTGTAGAACATTCAAAACAAACGCTGTCAACTGATGGAGTTATCTTCAGCTTACACGAAAGCGTGTGAAGGACACACACGCACCGATATAGTATAGTTCAGGTCCTGTCGTCAACTAAAATGAGAGTCATTCATATTAAAAACACTGTTGGCACATTGTAGCGTCTGTCCGATCGGCTGTTTGTCGGTGCTGAAGTGAGTTGGTTTTCTAAGGTCACTTGCACTTGCAGATTTCACAACCGTTTCCGTCAGTTTCGAAACCATTCTCGCAATACATCATACAGACGACAGGGGCACAGGCTGAAAATTAAACAAGTTGTAAATATTTCGTTGTTTTTGTCACGAACTCTTGTTAGTCATTTTTTCAGTTTTTATAACAAGTCTACTGTAGTCCAGCACTTGCACGAAAACGTTCAAATCAGTTTGGTACCGCGCATTTACAGGTATTTTTCGAGGTATCACAGTCCAGTGGCAACCATTGACTAGGGTTGCGCTGGTGTCTTGACTGTGCGCTTACCCGGCACCAGTCTTTACGCATGCAGTCTGAGATTTTGATGTAGCGAAATGCTCAGTGCACTTACCGCATTCACAAATTTCGCACCCATTTGCATCAAGCTTGAAGCCGTATGGACAATGCATCCGGCAGATCGGAGGACACGGTTCTGACCCTATACGGGACAGAAAAAGATGGGGTTTTAGAACAGCAGCTGCTACACTCGTGTATCGACTTCATCGTGACTAATTAAGGGGTAAACATTCTTTCCTTTGATCTTATAATTTATCACGGGAAGAGTCGTCAGTCTCATTTGACACGGCACTAATAACGGGACGGGTTGACGCGTGAACTTGGTCACATCCAAGCCGACATGTCTTCATTGGTTTTATGCCGCGCCAGTAGATGTCCTCGCTTTGCCCGACTGCAGAGGATCTCGGCAGGCTCCGTGGTATCTGAGCCTTCGAACGACTCTAGTACTATGTAGTAAATATGAATGATTCTATAAAGTTGGACACTTACTGCATCGACAAATTGGACACCCATTTTCGTCAGTCTTGAAGCCATTCTCGCAATACATACTGCAGACCGGGGGACACCCAGCCTGAGAAGGACCTACAAAAAAGAAGCTTGATGAAATAAAATTCTGTCAGTAGAATTAAAAAAGATCACCATTATGGGTGGAATGATGTGTCAGGTGGGAACACTGAGCTTTGGGTGTGCCAGAACCATAGAACCTAATCTGTCAGTGAACACTGTCTACTTCTTGGGAGGATATTGACCCGGGTATGCTCTGAGGGTGTCTTCGGCGAGACGAATCTTCTGGCCGGGCGCACAATCAATTAAGAGACACCTGCTGGTAATAATGTAAAGCGCTTTGAGCGGGCAAAACGGCCTGGATACTGCGCTATATAAGACGCATCATTATTATATTATAATATTATCTTCGAGCACATATACATATACATATAAATGCACGTGTGAGTGCAAAAGCATCATAATCGGTGAGGCGACGCATTGAAACCAATGTCCCATGGATGTTACAGTGGAATCTCTGTTCAGAACCCCCCCCCCCCCCCTCCATCAAAGTCACCGATTCAGTTAGGTCCCTGGTCAATTCCACCCATTCATTAAGGCTAGCTATCTGTATTCAGGACACCTCCAGAAGTTTAGAATTGATAGCAGTGGACACCTCCAAAAGTGACTTACCGGCTGCTGTAACAGCGATAACAGTTAAGGCAACAACTCCGATAAAGATAAAGGTCCTCATGTTTGCAGCGCTGTTTCTCCTTGGCGACTGTTACTCCTCAACTGTGAAGTTGTCCCGAATAATCTTGGCAAAAGCCTTTTATATGGCAATCAATATCCAAAAGTGTATAAATACAATTCACCTATTATCTATCAAATTAGAGTAGCCTACAGCCCCAGTTGCACTAAGATTGGTTGTTCAAAATATCATTGCTTCTGGAATGTCCCCTCGATATGACAATTATTATAACCGACATTTGGTCTCGTTTCCAGCGTAAACGCAAACACTTGACACCACTTCTTGTCGTCCGATGGACTCTTAAAGACCTAGCTGTGCGTATTGATCGTACTGTTCTCATTGGTTCAAGTAAAAAGAAAATAACAGTGCATGTCGTATAGTGCAGTTATTATGCACGCGAATTTGCTGGAAGGTAGCACTTCGTATCAGTCTACAAAATAGCATTTTGGAAATTCAGAATTCAATCCATTACACATGGAATTTTCAAATTCAAGTTAAAATTTTCAAATTCATGAACGAACGGAGAAGGCCTTTAATCTATTCAAATTATTGTCGGATGTGATTATTCCATCAATCTCTCTCAGCAATATAATTCTACAAAGTTACAATCATCTCGGAGGCTGTCATTATGCACGTCTGGCATGGTCATCCTTTTAATCGTTCATTGAACACACCCGATCAGCTCAGACGTCCAGAAATCTCTGTCATGTATGATCTGGCACTTTTCATGACAATTATCGTTTTTTGTCAGTAAATTCGTTTCAGTGAACTTTCCCTAGAGTCGATGTCCCGCTTATTGGACAATGAGCCATGGCGGGAGGGAGGATGCAGGTGCAGGGTAGAGCCGGGTTTTAGTCAAGTCGTGGCTTATACATTTCATTTCTAGGCTGGGGGACACTGGGAAATGGGCACAACGAATACAAAACGGTCCATATAATGAATGGGAGGAATATAATCCGAGGACAGAGTGTCCCGGGGACAGAGGATTGCGCTTTTAATCTTTGAGCGCTTTCTATATGTACTTCTAACCTTTGGGACATACCCTCCGTCGACACACAACTAGGGGGTTTCGCAACTAAAAGTGCGACGTTTAGTTGATGTTTGCAATTGGTACAAAATAGGAAGGTTCAGCATCCGACGAACGAAGGATATACGTATCGGATCAGGTTAGTGCGACTGACGCAACAGAAAAAGCGATCCTGGCTTTGAATTGCGTTCCGTTGGCCTTATAGTTCAGCAAACCTTGCCACTTCTAGAGGTGGCAAGGTTTGCGGACCTGCGGTGTTCCAGTATAAAACTGCACCTCCCGTTGGGCAGACTCATCAGCAAGGGGCAATCGTTTACACTTGAACTCGAGGTCAAATGCAGTCTGGTGTGTGGGGTATCCGGAGTGGGGTACGCCAGTCACGAATGATGAATGTGATAACTTGGTATTAGATCGTAAATCGTCACCTCCACGTTACAGTGATGTTTCACACCCCGATTTTACACCCTTTGTGGCATGTTGCATGCACCCTTGGTGGAGTTCCCCACCAGGCACTTAGTAAAATGAGAGACAACAGTTATTAGCGGATCCAGACGGGAGACATTACGGACATGAAGCATGTGAACTGGTAAGAACTTTATTGATGTTGTAGCTAGGCATCCTACGAAAACTGGCTAAAAGCCTTCCCTGACCGGCGCGTCTATGCTGGTGTAACAGAAAAAACGGGGGTTGAGTGCGCAGGCTACGTGTCGTATATCGGACAGAAAAACAGTTTCCAGGGCAGAGAGAGTTGTGGCTGGTGCGCCGACCATTTTTTTAACAAACGCATTCATCATTTCATTGCTATTCAAAGTGACGAACTTTTGAGCCCGGGCTTTCGAGTCGTCGGATTGGGACACTTTCTACAATGCGTCGTTGTGAACTAGTCTACCCCTACTCGTACTTACACACTTGGCTACTTTGATATTTCAGATTTTTAGCATCGTACTCATCGGAAAATCGAAAACCCGGGTCTTGATTAGACGTATGGTATTCACAATTTCGGCCCGCAAACATGAACCATTGTAACGGCTCAGCTGTACCGAACCGTCAGGACCCTGCGTTAGCACCCAGCATCCATCTCGGCCAGGGCCATGCCGCCTCGGCCACAGATGAAAAGCCTACACGGAGACACCACAAGGGACGGCCCAAGCCACTGGTTGCCTGGCCCGACGCAGGGAACGGCCCTGACGGCTCGAACTCTCTCCCACGACAGACTGGGTACAACACAAATCTCCAGCCTTCTCCCATCGTAGATGAGGAGAGGACACCACGGTCCATAGACTGTAGGCATGTTGGGGACTGTTTGTACACTAGTCATTTGATTATTAAAAGGATTATCAAGAACACTGGGATAAGAGCTCCGCCTCTTGTGGATTTCCTGCTGCCAGGACAGATACTCGGTTAAACAGTTTTGACCAAGACGTAGAGATTGTCCTTGTCTTGTGCCAAGGACAACGACGTTGTCGTTGTCGTTAGCCGTATTAAAGAATAACGAATCGTGCGAAGGACTATTAGGTTGTGATTGTCTTGCACCAAGGACAACGATATGGTGGTTGTCGTATTCAAGAATAACGAAATTGTGCCAAATGGACAACAAGGTTATTGTGCTTATCTTGAACCAAGGACAACGAGTTTGGGATTGTCTTGCGTCATTATAAGAATGTTGTGCTCATCTTTTGCCAAGGACAACAGGGTGTTCCAAGGACAATGAGCTCATTATCGTCTTGTGCCGAGTGGACAACAAGGTTATTGTGCACATCTTGTGCCAAGGACAATGAGCTCATTATCGTCTTGTGCCAAGTGGACAACAAGGTTATAGTGCTCATCTTGTGCCAAGGACAACAGGGTGTGCCAAGGACAATGAGCTCATTATCGTCTTGTGCCGAGTGGACAACAAGGTTATTGTGCTCATCTTGTGCCAAGGACAATGAGCTCATTATCGTCTTGTGCCAAGTGGACAACAAGGTTATAGTGCTCATCTTGTGCCAAGGACAACAGGGTGTGCCAAGGACAATGAGCTCATTATCGTCTCTTGCCAAGTGGACAACGGGGTTATTGTGCTTATCTTGTGCCAAGGATAGTTCTAAATTTGATAACATTTCTGATAAAATGAAGTAAGAGCCATTCCCAAATATAGAATTATCCAGAACATGGAGAAGTCAATCATGAGGGTGCTAATATTGAGTGTGCTGCTTTTGCAAGCTTGTTGAGATGGGTCAGAAATAATGACTGTTGGATGATATGCGATGGCATTTTAAAAGCTGCAATTATTGTTATTCATACATGACATTCTTGTCAATCAGTCAAAACACATAAGCTGAATAAACAAGTAATTCTATCAAATTTTATGACTATTTTATTGTTCAGTTCGCACTTACAAAATATGAACTATTTGCTTTTCAGTTACAAAATGCTGTTGTATAGTTACAAAATTCCAACTTAATGTCTCAAAGGCCCAGCACTTCGTTCAAATAGTGCCCCACTATGATTATAATGTAGAAGTCCACATACCCATCATGCAGTTCTTGAAATATTTCAATGAAATGGAACCAGACTTGATTTTGATCACTTTAGATCTAACTGCACTGGTCTTTCACCTTGGTTCTTATATGAAAATGGGTGAATTCAGATTTAGATATCGTATTTGTTCAACCTTAGTACGTAGCCTAACTTTCACAATAACACAATTATTATGTACAAACATGACAATATCCATGAAAAAGATGTGAACATTTATTCCAAATTGTGATTTTTAAAGGAATGCAAATTCTATTAGTTGGGTCAGGAGGCAATTTGAGCAGCCCCAAATTCTGGACACTATTAAACAGTAAATGACTGTATTGGTTCCGACGAAGAGCAGATAGATGGCGACATTGTTCTCAACAGGGCTCTAGCTGGCTCACAGAAAAACAAATTAGCTGCTTAAAGGGTTGAGAAGACATTTCTGTTACTTGTATGGAATCCAATTTCACCCAAAAGACATAAACAACAATATATGATGCCATAGTGCTTCAGTGTTCTAGCTGATACATCCAGGCAGGGCTTACCAGTTTGCCCTGAAATCCAGAGCTGACTATATCATGACCCCTAAAAAAAGTCCAAGGGGCATCCCCTCATCCCACTTGGATATCACAGAAAGTTGCACATGTTTACAAAGGCAGTGAAGGAAAATATAAGTCCCCATCACCCTGCCTGGACTCACAACTTTTTCAGAACACTGGCTTACATGTACAATGGAACCTCCCTTAGCGGACACCTCTCTATAAAGTACATCCTCTCTATAAAGGACACTAGCTTTGGTCCCAAATGATTGGTTTCCATTCAATTTTACCTCTCTCATCAGGACATCTCTCTAATCAGGACAGCAGTTGTCAGTCCCGTGGGTGTCCTTAATAGAGAGGTGCTACTGTACATAACACAAAGTCACAATACAATCCTTTAACTCTTTCAATACCAAAAAGTATTTATAGCAAATGCAACACTGGTAATATTCATGTGATGTACATTTATTAAATGTACACCCAAATTGAGGCACTGAAGATGAGACAATAGTTTCTCAGACAGCCTACGAAAATGCTCAACTTGCACTGAAAGAGTTAATAGGAAAAAGGGGCCGTCCCAAACTTCACACAGAGACGATGTCCAAGAAAGCATCGAAAGAATTTCTGATACCAAAACATCTCATGCCGGTGAACAAGGACAGCCCCGAACAAAACCGCCTCACACATTCTCTACCTCCCATGAAAATTGTACAATGAAAAGAGAAGTAATTCTCCAGTTCGTGAGCATGCATCTATTGCCGCTCACTAGCAGTTGATGCCTGAGTGGAGTCTTAATAACCTCTTCAGTCGGCGGACGAGGCCCTCCATGAAACCGTAGCGGGAGTAGTTCTTTGTGTAGCACTGTAAGGAAACAAAAGTAGTCAATCATCTGACACAAACCCCTTTTAAGGGGGGACTATAGGCAGGAGCAGAGGGGCTAATTTGGCCATCTTCAGGTGACTAATATACACAGTAAGGGCCCTGGGTCATGTCAGATTCAGCACTAAATATATCCCTCGTACAAGCGTGAATCATTTCGACATACTGTGAGACTTGAGAGACCCCTATTGGCGGCTTTGTGTAACTTTATCTTGCCTGCCCAGCTGCTGCCTATAGTGTCCCTTTAATACTGTCTGACTAACTGATGCAAACCATCAATTGATCTTTCGAAGACAATTTTAGCAAACTGGTTCCTTTTTAATTGGTCACTCATTCCAGAGTGAAAATGTTCATGTAGTTCCACTGTCAATTGCGCAAAACATTTCTTCAGAAAGGGAAGCACCAATTCCAAAGTTCTCATCTTTGGCACCAGGGAACGTCCTATGCCCAGGCCAGGTACCAGGTACACACATCTCAGAATTAAGTACATGTGTGCCACAATGGACAGTATAATTGATGACAAGCGACTTGCCAAAGGTCAGCTACTTACTAGCGCAAAACATTTCTTCAGAAAGGGAAGCGCCAATTCCAAAGTTCTCATCTTTGGCACCAGGGATGGTCCTATGCCCAGGCCAGGTACCAGGTACACACATCTCAGAATTAAGTACATGTGTGCCACAACGGACAGTATAATTGATGACAAGCGACTTGCCAAAGGTCAGCGCCTTACTAACCTGTTCTATTTCCTGTAGTTTCTTGAAGAGTGAATCATTGATGCAGGCGACTGCATCCTGTTTGAGTTTGTCTATCTCCTCCTTGGTTACCTTCAATGAACTGGTGGCGGATTCCTCGACGATGTCATCATAGTCAATCTCGCTTGCGTTACCAGAACCAGGCAGCTCTGAAAGCAGACAGATGTGTCAATTTACAAATACAGTGGAACCTCCCTTAGCGGACACCTCTCTATTAAGGACAACCTCTCTACTAAGGACAACCTCTCTGCTAAGGACAACCTCTCTGCTAAGGACAACCTCTCTATTACGGACAACCTCTATATTAAGGACACTAGTTTAGGTTCCAAATTGGTTGTTTCCATTCAATTTGACCTCTCTAATCAGGACACCTCCCTATTAAGGACAGCACTTGTCAGTCCTGAGGGTGTCCTTAATAGACAGGTTCTACTGTAAGTTTATTTTTGACTTCAGGGCTTCTTCTTCTTCTTTTGGTACAAACCATGGATCTGCATCAAAAATGATTTCAAGTTTTCATTTAATGCTATACAACTGAGCAGTAGAACAGACCAAAAGGAAGTGCCTCGATCGACTGACATACTATAGGGAGGCAATCATTACCTACAGTAGAACCTCCCTTAGCGGACACCTCTCTATTAAGGACAACCTCTATATTAAGGATACTAGTTTTGGTCCCAAATTGGTTGTTTCCATTCAATTTGACCTCACTAATCAGGACCTCTCTAATAAGGACAGCACTTGTCAGTCCCGAGGGTGTCCTTAATAGAGAGGTTCTACTGTATTACACTAATAGAACAATATCTCATCAATATTTTTCAAGTCTTACCTGTGAGACGCCGCATTTGTTTTTCCTTCCTCGCGTTCAGTTTGAAGAGGGTGTTGCCCTGGTCATACGGCCGACAGAACATGAAGTAATAGTCTAAATGCCTCCATAACAAGAACAAGGAATTCTCTATCAGATCTGTTCGTAGGTTAAGAAAGTTATTGACATTGTGTGAAATTAGGTCTCAGGAAGAGGGATTATCTCTAATCTATACTTGATGATAATGTGTTTCACTGAAAAGTCTAGTTCGTACCAATTATTATGGCCAAGTAGTTCTGTCCCAGATTGGAATTCTTCAGACCCGGATTTGAGAGAACTGGGACGTAATGGAACCGAATGCTTGTTCAAGTTAAGCAAACCAACAGCACAAGTAGCTCTCTTCTCGTTCTGATTTACGAGGGGTGAGGGCAGTTACAAATTGTTTATAGCAAGGATACATGAGCACTGTTTGACTTCCTGGACTTTATGCTTCAGCATCTGCACCAGACGTTTCTTTGCAAGTTTCTGACGTTGTTGCACCGATATTTTCTCGCTGCTAGCAATACCGGACAACTGCAAGAGAGAATTTGTAATCAGTTCGACGATTCTCACAGCTTGAGTATGCAAAAACAGAGATGGATTGGAAGACTGAACAGTTTGCCAAAACTCACACCATCCTATCACAAGGATATGTGAGAATGAAACACACCATGGACCATTTGCTCATTGAGAGCTGCACAGAAAACAAGACTAAGAGTTGTAAACAAACAAATGACTGAAATAGTTATAAGTTTGCTGTTTATAGTATGCCTGCAGACAGAAGTAGGCCATATCAATTGAGAGCAAAGATTTAACAGCATACTCACTTCTTTTAGTTCATCACTGGAGAGTTCGTTGAGTCCCTTTAACTTCCTCATGTTCTGCTTGTACTGGTCCATGCAGTGTATGAAGTGGTCTGTGTATTGCTTTAGGTAGATGACTATTATGCCAAGGGTGGGCGGTCGGTAAGCACCAGTGATGGAACTATGCAGCTCTGCAACAGACGCAAAAGGAGTAAAGATTCAATTCAAGGACAGATGTGGATATGAGACAATCATGAGAGTTTGTTGACCCAAGAAACACTTCCTCACCCAGCGTATACTGCCTGTAAAATCTAGAGGGTTTTACAATGATATTGAGGTATATTTTACACATTCGCACAATTATTTTGATTGATCATCCTTAAAGAGACAACTTGGGTGTGGTTTTCCCCGTGAGCAGGGGGGGGGGTTACAAGTGCCGTCAATGGAAACTCAGACATTTCAGTTCCACCGTTGACCGTTAGAGGGAGGCAAAATTTTATTTTGCAACGTTAACCGGCAGTGACTTAGGGGCAAACACATACCATCAACTCCATGCATATCCCGTGACGTAACCTCAGTAAGACTTGGTCCAAACAGTATCCGACAATGCTTGGCATCTGGGGCTGAAAATGTGAATAGATGTACAGTGGAACCCCGGTAACACGACCACCCAAGGGACTAAGCCGAAGTGGTCGTGTTACCGGGGTGGTCGCGTTAGTGAATTTAAGAATGATAAGTAGGTTTTCCCGCTAAAACATCGTCCTGGCAGATATGCTGTGTGTACATTGACATGCATTAATGACTACGCCACCGGGTGATTCGATAATTTTGTGTGTATATTACGAATAAAAAATCATTTTCTTGAGTGTTTTGCGTTTAATTTACAACTTATGTAAATGAGTAAATAAACTGACGAGAGCTAATTAGACCAAACATTACATTAAAACTTGAGCATGCTAATTAGAGCAAGCATGTTATTCACACCATCGGCAGCTGCCCTTCTTGATGTCAAGCTAATATTCCCGCTAACATTGAGAGAGGTGATGTGAGAAGATGTTGAGAATTCTTCCTGATGTCTTCCTGCTTTAACTTCAGCCAATTTGAACTGGTACTGATTAAATCATCTTTTTAAAAACGTATTTTATCAATATTACGACGTAGTAAGCATTCTTTACTTTGAGTATTGGTACTCTTACTAATCAACATAATTTATTTGTCCTAAAAACTACGTGCGCATGCCTCTTGACATCATTTAATACTAAATGATGAAAACAAACCGTGAGTCGAAAAGAAAGTTTATTCTTCATTAGCTCACCTCTTAGCAGAGGTGAGCTTATCCCATACCGTGGCGTCCGTCGTCCGTCGTCGTCGTCGTCGTCGTCGTCGTCGTCGTCGTCGTCGTCGTCGTCGTCGTCGTCGTCGTCGTCGTCCGTCGTCCGTTAGCAGGGCACGTTTCGTAACTGTTAGAGCTATTGAGTTGAAACTTGGTACACATGTACCCTTATGTAATGACACCTGGGAGACCAAGTTTCGGTCCGATTCGTTTCATGGTTTGGCCACCAGGGGGCCAAACGTTAAAAGTGAAAATATGCAATATCTCCCTTAATAGTAGTCGGGAAATTTTGAAAAAAATATGGTAGGTACTTCTAGCAAAGGTGCATCATATATCCTCCGGGTTTTTGATTTGACCTCCTTTTCAAGGTCACAGAGGTCAAATGGTGTAAATTGGCCGTTAGGATGTAACGATGGCACGTTTCTAAACTGCAATGACTATTGATACCAAATTTGGTACACATTTACCCCTTAGTCAGGTGATCTCAGGGACCGAAGTTTGGTCCAATATGATTCACCACTTGACCACCAGGGGGCAAAATCCAAAAACCTTAAAAATGTGATTATTCCTTAACTTCTTGCCCGATTGCCACCAATTTGATATCATGGGTACATCTAACCACCATACAGTATATTTCACACAGGTTTTTAATTTGACCTTCTTGTCAAGGTCACAGAGGTCAAATGGCGTAAATTCGCCGTCGGGCCGTAAACTATGGCACGTTTCTTAACTGCAATGACTATTGATCACAAATTAAGTACACATGTACCCCTTGGTCAGGTGATCTCAGGTACCGAAGTTTGGTGCGATCTGATTTGCCGTTTGGCCTCCAGGGAGGGGGCCAAATCCTAAATTCTTCAAAATGCCATTATTCCTAGTAATGACTTGCCCGATTGGCACCAATTTTATATCATAGGTACATCTAATTCTAACAACCATTCAATGTGTCACCCGGGTCTTCTTTGATTTGACCTACTTTTCAAGGTCACAGAGGTCGAATGTACTGTAAATTGGCCATTTTGGGGAAATGTAATTGCTTGGACCTACATCAAACCGAACACTACATGACACAAGACCATGCTCTTTATCCATCTTTCCTCCACATGAGGTGAGCACAATGGCCCTGGCCATTTCATTTTATTTGCGCTTACATTTGATCAAACTCACTCACACATCATTTATTTTCATATGGATTCCCATGGTCATTGTGTTCGAGGTGCTAACTATCAACACGGATTTGCGAGAAGGTGCCAATTGATACGATGCGGTCATGGTTGATTACGGCAATTAGGCCTCATGGTCGCGTTAGCGGGGTTAATTTGCAGTTTGGGACCGACCAAGCTGGTGGTCGCGGTTTGGGTACCGGGGTGGTCGTGTTAGCGAGGGCCAGTTAATGGGAATTAGAGAGAAAACCATTCGGGACCGGAGAATTTTGGTCGTGTTCGCGGGGTGGTCGCGTTACTGAGGTGGTCGCCGACCGGGGTTCCACTGTACGATTTATTTGTCAGTGCCTAAAGCTGAATCATGGGACGAGAGCTTAATCAAATCAGGAGGCAAACTAATCATTGAAATTGTAAAGTCTTGAAAGAATTTATATCATCATCATCGCATCCTTGAGATATGAAACGCCTTACCTGATTTGGCGACCACAGTCCGACAATAAGCCAGCACATTACAGCTGACTTCTAAAACGGCCTGCACAAGTTCGCCCCTCAGATCCTTCCCGTCACTGCTCACATCCTCTTCCATGTTTTTAAGATGGCGGTCAACTTTCTCCATCGTACAAAAGCGCGACAACAGGGAGAGAAGCTGGCGTTGAATGCGACTAAAATGGCTATGCATCTCGATGCTGGTGACATCCTTGAACAGGAACTCCTGTTCGTCCCCTGTAATTGAAATATCAAGCAATAGAAAGACGGCTTTATTCGGCCCCAGGAGACATGTTCATTTGACTTATACAGTGGAACCTCCCTTAGCGGACACCTCTCTATTAAGGACAGCACTTGTCAGTCCCAAGGGCGTCCTTAATAGAGAGGTTCTACTGTATAACCAAACTCCAAAATGACCAAAGTGTCATTCTTATTTCTAGATTAAGTCTGCACGCCACCTCCCACAGACTAGAATATCTGCCGGGGAGACGGAGTCAGGTTTTGAGGAGCCAAATGTCATACCGCCTGTACATGTATAAAATTATCATTCTGACACATGCGACAAGGACCTACTTTTGCCAGAGTAGGTCACAAAACATTCCCTTTCAATTATGATGCCTACCGTCTGCTGCCGCCCGGCTGATGACCGCCGTTACAAGAGCCAACTCCTGCAGGTTGGATAAGTTCAGAGTTGTGTGTTGTTCTCTTAGAATTGCGTTGAAAACATCGATGTGAGCAGCCACCGCCTTCAAGACCTGAAAACGCAGCAACGCGATTTAGAAATAAAGTACGTAAAGGCAAATTATGCAGCACAAAGTTTCAACGCAAAGGGACTGATAGAGGAGCTTGACCTCTTTGTTGCAGGCAACTTGTCATCAGGGCCGTGAAATTTACGCCTTTTGAAAAGGTGTCCTTCAAACTCGGGGCAGATTTGAAAAATAGGAAGCCACTAATGTGTGATTTCAGATTCAGTTGCCAAACTAAATCCCAACTTAATGTCGAAGATATGCTAATCATGAAGTCTATATAACATTTGTCGGCGTTCGATTTCTACAGCTTTGCCAGAAATGGCGACAAAAAATGACTGCTTTGAACAAATACAACTATGACTACAGCAGATTCGAGTTGAATGTAAAATACCTGATTTGCCGCGTCACGATTCTCCACACCCAATGATGTCATGATTGACAGACAGAGCTGCAGGGCAGGGAACAGTAACTGTCTGTACCGCGCGAGGATGGTTGGCAAAAATCCTTCAAACGGCGGCATACCCTGGCCATGCTGACTGCAAAGGAGAACAAAAATCAATTGAGAGTTTCTTTACAAAAGCAGGCTTTTTCTAATCATTCACATGATCATAATGTAAAAAAGCTTCTTGGAATAAAAACTTTCCTCTGATGTATGTACATCTGTACAGTAGAACCTATCTATAAAGGACACCCTCGGGACTGACAAGTGTTGTCCTTAATAGAGAGGTGTCCTGATTAGAGAGGTCAAATTGAATGGAAACAACCAATTTGGGACTAAAACTAGTGTCCTTAACAGAGAGGTTGTCTTTAATAGAGAGGGTGTCCTTAACAGAGAGGTTGGAGTCGGTGGAGTAACACAACAGCCCAACAATAGGGACCGATGGACATTGTTTTAAACTACAGTGACGGTATCCAGTTTTACTTCTACTATTCTTAACAGAGAGGTTGTCTTTAATAGAGAGGTATCCGCTAAGGGAGGTTCTACTGTATTTGTTTTCATAACTGATGTGACATTATGGCATAGTCCTCGTGCTGGTGCGGCCTAAAACAGCCCCTACCTCATAGTCAGTAACACATTAGCGTCAAACGATACATTTTAACACAAATTTCCTTTTTTTGCATAGATTAACCTTAGTGCCCAGGATATGAACAGCTTACCTCGGTACATCTGGCCTAAGATCGAGGAAGATGCACTCAGACAACCGGCCCATCACACCGCAACGCAACAAAGCATTTGCTCCCGTAGCAGTACCTGCTAATCTTGTCAACAGACTCTGAAAACATGAACATGAAATTTAGACCAATCCCAAAAATGTGACCTCTTCCCATGAAAAAAATCAACATAAGATACGTCAACCAAGACTTGCGGGTTTGTATTTTCAATCCCACCCCATGGTAGTAAATTTTTTTTGTTAATGATAATATCAACTAGAATTGAGAAATTTGCTTTACAGCAAATTTGATGGTCCCCACATAGGGAAAACTGTGCAATGGATGGTGATTTTGCTTCATATGAAGCCACAGTTTGGTTTTGGGAATAAGAGCTGGATATGTGTCGTGATGGGCTAGGGCCAGGAGGCCTAGGTGCAGTTATAGATGGAGTACTAGTGAAAGTTGAAGTAGTTGGCGTAGAGTTTCCAAACAACGGGGAAAAGAATAGCGAGGAAATTCCGCCTATCTGCATGCCGATTCACGCATGATCTATTTCCGGACGCTCGCTCTTTCTCAAAATAACACGCTCAATAATCATTCAAACAGCACCCAAACTATTTTAGATGGGCAGGATGGATTATCGATAAGCATTTAAGGCTATTACTTTGGCTCCCCTACCCTTGATTTCTACATTCAACAGTCACTAAACTGCTAACGCGTTCTTCGCTCGACCAACTCCATGTGGATCGGTTCGGCCATGAGAAGAATGACGTCATTATGATGGGGCGGAGCTTATGCAAATGTGTCAGAATCTCGCCTCTGCGCATGTTAGATTGAATCGCGGCTTCGGCATGTTGGGAGAAGACGATCAGACGAATCTCAGCAAAAAATGCTTCAAAGTCATGGAAATAATGAGAATATTGAAAATCTTTTTGTGATATTCCATGCATCGAATTTCCTTCAATGGGATTGGAGTGATTGATCCTTGATCTATTCAGCAGTTTGGCTGGACAAGCTCCATAAATGTTTTGTGGAAGAAGAACAAGAAACAGAACCTACCTACCTAGTGATATCAAGATGGTCTCCACTGAGAGTGTGGAGACCATAACTAATGCATTTGAATACCTGATCAAAAACAAGTACTAAGAGCCAAATAATCTACAATCACTCAGAAAAACAATTTGAAAAGAAGGGTTTAACAAATGAATTCGAGCAAATTGGCCAAAGGAGCTGCCACTTGATTCTACGGCAACACACACACCCAATATCAAGAAAGGAACTCATTGTCTCATACAAGTGTGGTTCCTAAGACACAATTTTAACCCATCAGTTTTTCCCTGTTTTTCTGCCAACTCACCATTTTTGATTCGTAGATATACAGTGCCTTGAGTGGTTCCGGGTTTGGACTTAACATGGTCTGAAGTTTCTCATCCTCATGCAGTAAACTGTCAATAAGGTGCTGCAGGTAACCTTTACTCTGCATGAATGAGAGCCATGTCAAACTTTTATCCGCCGAAATGATGGCATCGAGCGCCGACAGGGCAAGCATCTGAAAAACCAGAGCAATCTTTGGAATCATGCTATTAGATTTTAAGGTGACTTTCTGAAATAATAAACATTCGTTACTAAATTCACCTAGTCAGGTATCACCAAGAGGTGACTATGGTCCCTGCCGAACAGAGGTATGACATGCTGATCTGCCCACGAAAGCAACTCTGGCTTCCCAAGTTTGAAAATCATTATCATCATCATCATAGTTGAGGTCAAAGGACGAGGTCCTGTTTGACCTCCAACAGTTAATATACAAATTATATAAATCTGGCGTGCGGGAGGACGCTGCTTGAAACAGGTTGCCATCGGACTAGGTCATCGTCAATATCAAGACTGATCTTACCCGTCCAACTTCATGGCCATCGCAGGCATCACGGCAGACGACCTCCATAAAACTGTCACCATAGCCAACAATAGTCTCCATGTTCTCCCGCATCAGTTTTTCGCACTCACTCTCTTTGTTGGAGATCCTCGAGAGCACGGGATGGTCACCCTGCCCACCTAGAGAACAGAATGCAACATAACTAAAGCTGTCGTCGTTGCAACTGTTGCCGTAACGGCGTCTACACACTATACAGCAGAACCTCTCTATTAAGGACACCCTTGGGACTGACAAGTGCTGTCCTTAATAAGGAGGTGTCCTGATTAGAGAGGTCAAATTGAATGGAAATACAGTAGAACCTCTCTATTAAGGACACCCTCGGGACTGACAAGTGCTGTCATTAATAAGGAGGTGTCCTGATTAGAGAGGTCAAATTGAATCAAAACCACCATTTTGGGACCAAAACTAGTGTCCTTAATAGAGAGGTTGTCCTTAATAGAGGTGTCCGCTAAGGGCGGTTCCACTGTAACCAATTTGGGACCAAAACTAGTGTCCTTAATAGAGAGGTTGTCCTTAATAGAGAGGTGTCCGCTAAGAGAGGTTCTACTGTATATAACCTATTGTAGGGCAACTGTCCAATTGTAACGGCACGCTATAGCACAACCTTGTGCAAATGGGGGGGGATCAGATAAGAACGGCTACATTGCTATGATTTAACTTGTTTTTTAGTCATTTTCACTCACCTAGCTCCAGAGATGGAATGTAGACAGGCTTCTGAGCAATCTGGAGACAATACAATAATGCTCCGTAGAGATTAGCGCGGACCCGCTGCAACCCACCGCCTGGAAGTGTGAAAATATATTTCAAAGAAATACGTCATCAGAAATGTAACAGAAAAAATCAAACGAAAAAACAATGCGACAGGCATTGGTAAAAAGAGGGTTTTCCAAGGCACTTAGGATGGATCTCGTCTCGTAACGAACTTAAGGCAAGGTGAAAAGTCAAATAATGGTTAACGAGAATTTGGGATTCTCCACAGGGTGGCCCAGAATTATTTTCCCATGCACAATAGAATTCTACTGTGTATCCATTGTGTGAGGGAAAATAATTCTGAGCCACCCTGTAGTATTAGCCACACAGAGGCAACCAGCAAACCAGCCAATACTTTTATGGAAAAGCTTTCCTTCTTCTTGGAACTTACTAGTACGTAGAATATGATCAATGAGTCCCTTGAGAACGACTTGAAGAGAAGACGCAAACAGTGTGCGCGATCCTTTTTTCTGACCAAAGTTTGATCCCTCCTCATTGGATGCATCCTCCAGGTCTTCGCCCACCATCTCCGTCAACTGGTCACTGATGAAACACTGACGAAGATTGGCGAGTAACGTTAGGATGACGCTGGCTGCTAGGACGGTGAGCTCTGAGAGAGCATCCTCACTTGATATCTGAAGCAGGAAGTTGTAGAATGTTTATTAGATTCTAGGCAATCTAAAACGAATTATTGATATCACAAATATCTGTCACTTTGGAAGAGGTTTTGAATATTCTCTGTGGTGATGCGAGTCCAATTACGATTTCCTAAAGATTCATCCAAAGGGATGGTCTGGGTGCTTGAATACAAGGACACTTAGAAACCATCTTAAGATCTAGACAGCAAAAAGAGTTCATTCGGGGCAATTTCAGGGGAACTGGAGAAGGAATGCCCAAGAGTTGTTGACGAGAACCAGGAAGACCCTAAGAGCAAGTGGAAACATTCTGTAAAAGCAAAGGGCAGGTTTGAGGTTGTCTTGACTCTTGTGGGATCCGAAACAGCCCCAAATAGGTGGAGGAAAACTGAGGACAACCAAGGATTCAAGTCCAGGATTTTGAATTTCAGCTCACCTCCATGAAGAGATCCTGCAGTAACTCAAAGATGATGCTCTGCCTCTCCTCCCCAGCCAGCAATTCAACAGGACATGCCGTCAGCAGGATCTCAACAACATGGCGCCACGCGTCGAACATACACTTCTTGGCATGGAGACTCTCTCGCATGTTGTTGCGGTCGACGACGACCGCCAAGATTTGCTGAATCTCCTGCAAAAGTCAGATTATATGATTCTAAAGTTTCCTAAAATTAGAATGGCCATGAACTTGGTTCAATGACATATATTTGTCGCGTTTATAGTTAGATAAAAGAAGCCCATAATTCTAAGAAGCCCACACTTTCACTTTTGACTCAAATTATAGTAGAAAGAAGAACAGATGCCATGCTATCATCTGGGAATATTCCCTATAAACCAGCATATTAGACTGACATTCTAAAAGTTAGACGACATTTTCTTCACCCGCTTTCTGATAGTCACATTGCACTCTTGATCTGTATGTACAGTGGAACCTCCCTCAGCAGACACCACTCTATTAAGGACAACCTCTCTATTAAGGACAACCTCTCTAATAAGGACACTAGTTTTGGTCCGAAATTGGTGGCTTCCAATCAATTTGACCTCTCTAATCAGGACACCTCTCTATTAATGACAGCATTTATCCGTCCCAAGGGTGTCCTTAATAGAGAGGTTTTACCGTACGTGTAGCCTAACTTACATCAATCATGATTCTCCTCTGCGTGGCTGCGGCCGACCCCTGCAAATTATTGTTCAACTCATTCATCATGAGGTTATGGAGCGTCTTCACGCTGCAGTACCGGATGCCGCGCTCATTTTTGACTTCCTGAGATTCGATGAACTGTTCGATAGATTCGCGATCGAAGAACTCCAACATGGGCATACTGGGGAATTCCAGTCCTTGAGCGAGACCTATAGTCTCGAGCAGGAGCAGGATTTTCTGTTTCGTTTGTCCACCTGGAATGTATTAATAATGTTGTCACATTTTAATCGATATTTTCTAGTCTGGGGGAGCGGTAGACCTGCAGATCCTTATTTTTTTGGTTGTGACTTTAACAGTTCAGTAAAATCACAACAAGCGTTATTTTGGTTTCATGATTGACCTGCAAAGATTGAAATTTAGCTACAACTAACCTGCCATGAATGTTTTATTCTGCTGGACCTGTGTCCGATGGAATGCTGTCTGGTCAAGGTCAAAATGCGTCGCATCTTGGTCAAGCCCAAAATCTGTAATTGTAAAAAAATAAACAATAGTGAGACGTTTACTACGTTAAGAGGTCATAATATATCAAAGATGTCTAAGTTTTCAATACTGGGTCAACATACACATCAAATTTGATTCGCTTTACATGTATATGAGCATAAAAGCTCCACATATTCATCAACTTTCACATTTTAGTTTCATTATATTCTAGGGATAGTTGGGAGAGTACCAATTTTCAATCTCAAGGTCACTATTTACACCAAATAGAAACCACAATGTTACACAATATCACTGCAGACATTGAAAAGAAAAAGAAGAAATCCATCTTACTTCCAGTTGAGGGCAGGACAGGCGAATCGTCCAGTAGCAACTTCATCAGACGCTGGGTGTTCGACCGCTGACGGTTGATGGAGGTCAGTCGCAGCTCTATAGCGATTGTCTTGACAAGCCAAGCCTGTTGGAGCAGGATGAGGTCTCTATTACGACCTACAGATTCAAGAGAAAATTTGATTTATAGCAACAACACTTAACAAGTCTGGTCTGTTTTCTATGGCCATGGACTACACGTATCATGATGTTTGGTCAACCCAGGAACCTCCTGACTAGTAGGCTTGCATTCAGGGGACAGATAAAAACAGAACTCTATAGTCAATACTACAACTAGACGGAGGGCGCACTTGAACAGGACTAATTTGGGAAAGTTGTGCCATATAAATAACAATTTTATTATTATTATTAGGGTAAATAATGATCATTTTAGATGAATAAAAGAGGTAATACTCACTTTCTGCCTGTGAGAATGGCAGGTGCTGCAGATGTCGGTAGAAGAAGTCGTAAGTCGTCCTCAGGTACCGCATGGTCGGGTCTGATGTGTCCTTGTTAGCACATAGCATGTAGATGAGGTGATAACAGAGCTCGGCAAGGACAGGGGTGTCGTTCATACAGGTTGGACCAGATTTCGAACCGACACCATGTTCAATAACACTCAGGATGGAATGAAGGCAAGTCCTTGGAGACCGCAGGACACCTGGATATACAAATGTTGAGTGGTTAAGAAAAAAGTTTGATATTAAATATCAAAAGGGGTCTATAAGCAGGATCAGAGGGGCTAATTTGACTGATATACACAGTAAGGGCCCTGATATACACAGTAAGGGCCCTGGGTCATGTCAGATTCAGCACTAAATGAATTCCTTGTACAAGCGTGAATCATTTTGACGTACTGTGAGATGTGAGAGACCCCTATTGGCGAATTTGCATAACTTTACCTTGCCTGCCTAGCTGCTGCCTATATTTTCCCTTTAATAAGGTAACCATTGAAGAAGTACCATCAACATGAATCGTCGATACTGTAAAAATGGATGCAGTTGTTTTTCTTTTCCTTTTTCTCCCCACTAATATCAACACTATTCACATACACAGCTCAGGAATGCTGACTACTCCAAGTGAGTTTACCTTGCAACATGTAGCTGATTTTGGCACACTACTTGTATTCAGGACAAGCTTTGTACATGTACATGTATTTGCCTGGTACAAGAGGACACCGGTGCAAAGAATTTTAAACAAATAGCCTGCTCAATAAAGGCTTGGAAACGTGTGGGAACTGCCAGTGCTTTTTGTGTCCGCACCGCTAAAGACTCTGTCTATTGGGATCCTTTGCCCCCCTCCCCCTTTGACATCGAGCACAAACATTAAAGTCATATGCCGGTTGTCTTAAGGAGCACACAGCAATGAGGTAGAGGAGCAATATCCATCACGCTTTACCTGGATCTTGCAAATTAGTTTTGTAAACTGGTTTCCTGAGCTCAAAGCCGAGAAGACAGTGGGCTATATTTGGTGATGCTTGGTCCACACTCTGCAATAATAGTTTCATGATGCTCTGCCGGGTGGCGTTACGGATTTGGGACACACTTGGATCCTCTCCTGAAAGGACATAAAAACATGCTATCGAACTGTTCATATGACATAAACTTGGGCAAGTCACATCATTTTGGAGACTCCACACTCGAAACATATTTCCTTCATTAGATCAAAGTCCTGAAAGTATTTTCTAGAAATCTTATTGTGACTTCGATCCAGTTTCAACACTTTTAGCATGTTATCAGAACAGAATTCGCCCAGATATGAGAGAGAACCTATTCCCAATGATTGACTTACCCAGATAATTATAAAAGCAATACCTCACAATATCTGGAATGGAATCACCAGTTGCTTCAAATGATACGGTAAACTGGGAGTCCTCACATGATATTTCATATTATTTCACTTCCACTCACCTGTTTGTAAGACATCCTCTTCTTCGATGACCTCTGGGTCATCAGCCTCCAAACACTCGACAAAGCCATGCAAGATGATCTGGTACAGGTCCTGAAGACAAATCATACCACCATCAGCAACATGAGTAACACCCACATTAGTACAGCCTAGTGCGTGAAGTTTGCCACACCAATAGCATTCCGCGAAGATGACGTCACTGCAGCTGCTGTCTTCTATTTCCCCATCGCTGAATTACAAGCAATGTCGGACAAACATGCCGTTTCGTAATGGATTCAGGCTTTCTAACTAGGGCAGTTAGATTCAATCTGGCACATGTCCGAGTGTTGGAAATACTACATAATTGTTCTGAATGTTTCTCTCTGACTCTATGGTATCATTCATGCTAAAAACAATGCAGGGTCAAAGATAATTGACTTTGAAATAAGCTCAAATGCGTAGAAATAAGTGTCGATGTCCGACTGTCACGTGACTAAAACGTCATCAATATCTTATGCAAATGACCTTGTGAGCTATAAATAGTAACTTCGCGGAATGCTATTAATGCACTCTGGTGTATCAATCACTTCAGCAACATTTAGACATTCAGCGGAGTTCAGCTTACAGTACAGAAGCAACAAATCACTTCAATTTTCGAATTCGTTTGCGAGGATCTCAGAAACATAACTGTGTTGTTTGTAAATTTTGTACAAGTACTCCATTACTAATCCGAAAAGCTTTAATCACTCACTACTAATTTGCTAATTAGTGATATTACTCTCATTGAACGTAACATTTTGATAAATACTTCACCTCATTGACTGTGAAGAGGCCAACCAACTCTTGCTGGACCTTTGGTGTCTGACAAACATGATAGAGGATCTGGACAGCGGCCAGAGCATGTTCAGGGTTGGTACTGTTGTGACTGATATACCTAAAATCGCAAATATTTTATTAAACATATCAAAAGGACTTTATCTGCACGACAGGAAAAGAAGACTTTGAATGGTGATAGATTCATGAACATAATTGTCAATAGTTTGATCACCCTTTTGAACAACAGGATGGCCATGTCCCCGTAATCCGGCACTCGGTTTGGCCCAGGTGATGGGAAATAGCGACATATCACGGACGTTCCCTGACAACGTACCTTACAACATTGACCATGTGGTCAGCTTTGGCTGTTCTAGGGTTAACACCCAGGAGGAGTTTATCCAGGGGAGACACGAGAGCAGACGAACCGCCATCTCGTAACAAGTCCAAGAACTGATCCTGGCGATTTAGCACTGTTGCTATCATCTTCAGGCAAAAGAGGGCAGCCTTGTCCATATTGGCCTTGCCGGGGTATGTTGTGTATAGATCGAGATTGCGTACGACTTCGTCTATGATGAACAGAACCTGCGTGAAGAAATTACCACGGTCGGTTCAATTTTTAGCAACGTGACGTACAAACTACTTAAACACAAGAAGACATTCATTTTTTACTCATAGAAAGAGTGCCAAATCAGAAGTCACTGAATACTATTATTACCGTATTAGTACTGATGATTAGTCCAAGTCTCTTGTAGCATTACAACCCACAATGTTCAGAAGCAATTAGAATGTAGTTCTTGTAAAAATTGTTGTAATCAACTAAGTTCCAATTCTGAAACTCCAAAGAAAGCAGCTCTCTTTATAGGAGAGGGGGGAAAAATTGCCGATAAATTCTTACCATTTTGAGGAGACCTCCATCATTCATGAGATGAATCATGAGTGAGTAACCTGGGGATTTGCCTCCAACCTGCATGTCGGCGTGGGTGTCTACAAAGTCCTCTGGCACCATCTCATACTGGAGGAGAAGCTTGTGGAACAACTCCAATGCACCTACCGCGACTGCCCACTGAAGAGGAAAGTAGGATACTTTTGACATTTTTGACAGCGCTCAAAGGCAAACAAGAACAGACCTTAAAGGGAACGTTATTGTCCTACTTCAAGGGACTACATGTATAAGTAAAAAGTAAAGTTTGTTTATTATAGTGTCAACCCAAATGAAAGGGCCAGCCAGCTTTCGGCTAATGAGACGCTCTTTACTTCCAACTCCAATCTCTAATGCCAGGCGCCTGGCGAGAAGGCAGTTTGTACCCTATATGTAACAAGCTGGCGGCTAACCAACCGGCCATATCAGAAAGAGGGTTACCAGCGGGCCTTGAACGTTCGACCTTTAATTCACGAGGCGGACGCCTTTATCACTAGGCTATCGAGATCGTTGTATGTATGCCAGGGTTTCCACTTTCTAGAAACTCATGCCAGTTCATCCAGGGACACAGATCTGGGTTCTTCCTTGGACTCTTACCTGGGCTCAATTCCATGCCTGACGATTTGTTTTAACCATTGAGCTATGTTTAACCATTGAGCTATGTAGCTCCTCCATCAGTTACTCTAATTACAGTAGAACCTCTCTATTGAGGACACCCTCCGGACTGACAAGTGCTGTCCATAATAGAGAGGTGTACTGATTAGAGAGGTCAAATTGAATGGAAACAACCAATTTGGGACCAAACCTATTGTCCTTAATTGAGAGGTTGTCCTTAATAGAGAGGAGTCCGCTAAGGGAGGTTCCACTGTAACTTGGTTGCACCAAAATCGCCTCGAAATATATTCTTCGAATTTACGACAAAAGCACAGCTTACCTTCTCCGCTGGATTTTTGTAAGCTCTTGTATTGAACTTGAGGAAGACGCAGTCCCGAATAAAGTCAAGATATGGATCGAATCCAGGAGCTCGATATCCTGCCCCGAGGCCAGCAGGGATGGGAATATTGGTGAGTGAGCCGACTAACTTCATGAAGGATGTGGTCATGGGGAACTCCTCGTTCCTTGCCTCGACTTCGTCAAGTTCTATTTTCATTCCTCCCGATTGTTGCATAGAGGTACTGGATACTGTAGGTATAATCTGCAAAGGAAAGACCAAAATCACTGCAAGACTGAAAACTAAATCAAAGTAAAGTTTATTGGTTTAATAGCCCTTTATCAAGGACAAGTCATGACCACGAAGGAACTTGGGTAAAAAGCCGGTGTTTGGGTGCTCTGAAATCCCCAGATTCGACACGACGTGAATTAAACTGCTGATGACAGTCTCTTACTTCCAACATAAGGGTCTTACATATACGTATATGAGAATGAAAAATTCCTAAACAATGACTGCAGCATTGGTGCACAATATTGAGCATGATGGCCTTATCTACCAAGCAGAAATACAGCTCCTTTCAGGAGACTACCCAGTGCGAAAGAAAGCCTTCATCACAAACCTGGGACGACTCCAGTGACTGCCACAACGTCAATCCTATCTCTGCTGTTTTTGCGAACGCTGCCAGCGTCTGGAGTATTTCTCCTTTGAGGACAGCAGGAATACTACAGGCCAGCAGGCCAAAGAAAAGGAAGATACTCATCCACTGTTGATTCTCACACAGGGCTACTCGGGCACTTTCATCCTGCAGAAAGATGTCATTACATTTGTTATCCAGTTATGATTCAGGGACAAAAAGTCAAGTACAGTAGAACCTCTCTATTAAGGACACCCTCGGAACTGACAAGTACTGTCCTTAATAGAGAGATGTCCTGATTAGAGAGGTCAAATTGAATGGAAACACCCAATTCGGGACCAAAAGTAGTGTCCTTAATAGAGAGGTTGTCCTTGATATAGAGGTGTCCGCTAAGGGAGGTTCCAATGTATATGACAACATATACTCTTTAATTTTACACCTACTAGTATTACTAGTAGCCAACGGGGCTCTAAGGGTACAAACTTCAATACATTCAATTGCTTTGGTGTCAAATTATACCTGATGGAATCTTTTGCATTGGTTGGAAGTACTTGGGATAAAATTTGTGAAGAGAATTTCTTTACAACACCAAAGCAAAGACATGCTGTTAATGGCAATGAAAAGCTGCATATCGTACAAGCTATGATGAAGTCAACAGATAGAAAGCCATCTCCCTAATAATCAACAGGCAGTTTCTCATTTGTGAAAATGAAAAATGATATTCTAATCTTAAGCGTGAGATTACCTGTTCAGCTATGCACCTCATCAGCTGTAAGACAGAGACGAGTCCGTCAAGTTCCTGAGGTGTGATGCCCCGGTGATGGGCATGACGGTAGATCTGGGTCACATCCATCCCAGAGGGATATTCTTGTCGCAAACTCGTCAAATACTGGTTGAACGACGCAAAGAAATGATCCCAGGAAACTGTGCTCGCCTGACCACCTGAAATTTGGACAGAAAATGCATTAGAAGAATAAAATTATGTCCTTTACAGATGGTCAAATAATCAAATTTCTAGGAAAAAAGAAAATGCAACCCGCGTCCACATTCTCCCCCAAAAAAGGGATGGTGAACAAAGGCAAATTTGCATCACACCGTCGTGTTCTTTTGGACCAACGGTGTAAAAGTTGGATCAGTCGAGCGCAAAAGAAAGACTGCAACAAATCATCTCACCATAACTAGTTCCATTTGCCTTGAGGAGGTTGTAACAGTGATGAGCGGCCTCTGCACCGTTTGCTAAACCTCGTAACATCCTGACATAAGGTATATAGAGAACAGGCGGGAGCAAGTCACCAGCAAGCCGGATGAACTTGTACAAACTGATCTGAAGAAGACGAAAGTAAGAATACTGGGTCAACATTTTTGTATAATGTAGCAGTGTTGCGATGTTCAAAATACAATTGTCCCAAGTCGTTTTTAATTACCTTTTATTTTCAAGAACTTATATGGCGGTGGGAGACTGTCTATAGAGTCAATGACTATGGGAGAGTGTCAAAAGAGTCAATGACTATGTGAAACTGTCAAAAGAGTCAATGACTATGGGAGAATGTCAAAAGAGTCAATGACTATGGGAGACTGTCAAAAGAGTCAATGACTATGGGAGACTGTCTAAAGAGTCAATGACTATGGGAGAATGTCAAAAGAGTCAATAACTATGGGAGATTGTCAAAAGAGTCAATGACTATGGGAGACTGTCTAAAGAGTCAATGACTATGGGAGAATGTCAAAAGAGTCAATAACTATGGGAGATTGTCAAAAGAGTCAATGACTATGGGAGACTGTCTAAAGAGTCAATGACTATGGGAGACTGTCAAAAGAGTCAATGACTATGGGAGACTGTCAAAAGAGTCAATGAACAAATTGATACATCTTTAAAGAAACAGAAGTTGGTGTTTTAAAATCTGGGTAGCAACCTAATTTCATGAAACTGGCCAAAACTAACGGGCAATTTGATCTGCTATAATGGGCTTCTAACTGACCTGTCGTTGCGGAGGCCTATGATGTATCCTCGAGGCAAATGATCCGCCACCCCCTGGACTCAGGGCTGGGTCAATGGGACACCAGTACTCCAAGGACAGCTCCAGATGAAGTGGATCTTTGTAGTAGAAGTCACCAAGCTAGAATAAAATATGAGCCAATATGATTTGTAAAGTACTATTATCAAAACAGGGTCCAAATCAAAGACAACTGCTTTCTTGGAGAAAGCAACTCTGACTGTGGATAGGGCAAACTTCCCTCTGAACCCGTCTTTCAAATCTGCATCACCAACTTACCAAGCAGAGGAGCTGTTCGAAATCCCTTGGGAGATTGGAAGGTGGCGTGAGACCTTCTTGAAGATGAGCCATGACGATGCGGGCAGTCTCATCACCACGATTACGCAGTTCCTTCACCTGTAAATGTAATATTGATATCATATCAGTTAATATAATCCAAAGTCTAAATGCAGACGTCAACTATAACCTCGAAGTTTATACGTCCATCCCGGTATGTCTCCCAAAAATTCATTCATGAGCAGCAAGCTAACATGTCAAAACTAGATACAGTGGAACCTCCCTTAGTGGACACCTCTCTATTAAGGACAACCTCCCTATTCAGGACACTAGTTTTGGTCCCAAAGTGGCGGTTTTCATTCAATTTGACCTCTCAATCAGGACACCTCTCTATTAAGGACAGCACTTGTCAGTCCCGAGGGTGTCCTTAATAGAGAGGTTCTGCAATAATTTTCACGCTGGTATAAAAAAAGTTAATTGTCACCAACCTTTAGTGGCATCTGGACAAGAAAGTCGATTATGATGCCATGCAGACGTCGAACATAGAATTCCTCATTATGGAATACTTCGGAGCCAATCACAGCCTCTTTCAGGAAGCTGAACGCACCATCTTGTATCGCTGTCTCCGCTATATTCTCATCCTGTTCACAGTAGTCGCCCCAAACTGAAACAAAAGTTCAACAGGAGTTTAAAGGGGGACTACGGTATAGGCAGGAGCAGAGGGGCTAATTAGGCCATCTTCAGGTGATTAATATGCACAATAAGGGCCCTGGGTCATGTCAGATTCAGCACTAAATATATTCCTCATAAAAGCGTGAATCATTTCGATGTAGTGTGAGATGTGAGAGACCCCTATTGGCGGCTTCATGTAACTTTATCTTGCCTGCCTAGCTGTTGCCTATATTGTCCCTTTAATACAGGGACTTGAGAAATGATGAGGAAATAATTCGGATTGGATAAGTCATGGATACTTCTTGGCAAACAGAAACCAACCTACTGATAGAAATATGCATTGCTTTTGTAATCAGTAGTGTCCATCCATGATTGAAAAAGAGAAGAATTGCTCTCACTGCCAACAGTTCACATCATCAGGTCAGTCCTCTGAATAGATTTCAAATTTACTCTCGACTTTCTTGAGAATATATTGGCTGAGTTGAAGTGTTGGGAAGGTTTTTCAGAATCTGCCAAATCTACTGACTCAAATCCGTCCCGATCACACTTATCATTCTGAAACAAATTTGGTCCCCTTTTGCTCATATGGCTCAAAGTCATACCTTGCCCAAGATTTTGTTGTGACAGTGTTCGCAGAGTCTGGGCCCAGGCAAACTGGAGGACAGCTTTGATGCCCTTGTTGGTCCACCCGTCCTCTGATGTGACTTCATTGTGGATGTCCCCAATATAATCTTCATCGGAGACAATGGGGAGCTTCTTTATCAGTTCTTGAAAAAAAGAGAGAGAAATTAAATTGACTGAAAATCAACTATTTTTCCCAGTAAGACTACATAAAACTTGACACTAAGTTAAGCAACCAAGGTCATGATGTGCAAAGTGTCATCAGAATTCTATAAATTATGGCACAAATGCTAGGATTCTGCTTAAAGTAAACTACATGCTCTTGATGAGGATGACCCAAAAGAGAAATCTGTTAACCAAGTACACTGACTCACATGAAGCGATGGCATTCAAATAAATATGAAATAATCCTTACCTTCCCCTTCCTCCTGGTCAAGGATACTAACATCAAAACAGTACAGTGCTGCCATCAACAGGCACAAAGTGACACTATCTAGTGTCCCATCAGCATTTAAGCCACAGTTGTTCTTCAAGTGGCGGATGACAGCGATGGTGTCTGCACGACTTAGGCCAGTCTGACATGACCAGTTGAAAAGTGATTCTACCAACGAGAGTCTGATCTCTTTGATGAAGTCAGTGACCTGAAATTGGCGGGAACATTCAGAAACTAATACATCACGCTGAAATATGGTTTGTACATGCCAGTAGTGATTGCATTTGACTAGTAATCAATTTTGTGAGTGAAAATTTAACAAAACTGGCTTGTGATAAGGTGCCAAGCAAGCTAGCACTGTTAGAAGTCAGAACCACTGATTGCTAACTGGTCTTTCTATCCAATTGGCAACTTGTTGGTTTCAACAAAGAACCAAAGAAAACAAGAACACTGGTACTAGGTTCATTATCATTTGATGATGTCTTTGGCTTACCTCTTTTCTATGCTTAGCTTTCCCCAGTCCTCTCTGCTTCTGCATCTTCTCTATCTCACTTGTTAATTCAAAGGTCCGAGTCAACTCTGAAGACCAAAATAAAATATCATAATTCTTTCATCCCACTGCAGAAGCATTGCATTCATCTTAAAAGGACAATATATGCAGGAGCAGAGGGGCTAATTTGGCCATCTTCAGTTGACCAGTATAGACAGTAAGGGCCCTGGGTCATGTCAGATTCAGCACTAAATGTATTCCTTGTAAAAGCGTGAATCATTTGGACCTACTGTGAGATGTGAGAGACCCCCATTGGCGACTTTGTGTAACTATCTTGCCTGCCTAGCTGCTGCCTATATTGTCCCTTTAAGAAACCGTGATCCGTTCTAAAAACGAGAACCTTTGATCCTACATACATATTTTCATGTAAAATTTGCATACCTGCACATTTGGTTCTTCATTTACAGAAAGTCACAGCACTATGTCCTCACAGGCAACCGTATTTAAGGTACACTCCACTACCCATAAAAACACTACCTTCCTTTACTTATTAACAGTACTCACCTAGAATTTTCATGGTCAAGTCCTCAGCCATAAGCTCCTGGGTGAATTTCGTAGTCATCATGACCAAATCTTGATTGAGGTCAAGAGTCCACGTGCGTCCTTCACGTGCCTGCATAAGACTCCGCAAAGAATTGACCAGACAGCGTTTGCCATCATAGTAAAGGAGCACAGCCACGAGACCACGCGTCAGACCAGGGAAGTAGGGTAACTGATTCTCACCTGAAGCCAAGATTTAAATGAGAATGAGGCGGGTCCGAAATTGAACAAACTAAACAGAAGTGAAACTATTGCGAACATTCAACTTAACATTCGGCCACCATTCAATTCATTCAACAGAATCGGCTTATTCAAGAGAATCTGAAACTTAAAACTCAGGGTTGATATCACTTATTTTCTTTAATCTTATACTCAGAAGTCAGTCCTCTGACATTTTCAAACGGCTTGTGATGAAAAGCGAATGAAATTTCTTAACTTGTCAGTATGTCTTACCTGCAATCAGCAATTCAACAGCTGCAAACTCATTCAGCTCGAACAGATCACTGATTATCAAAGACTCATCAACGAAGGCCTGCGAGAGAACCTGCTTGCCCTGCTGCCCAGCAATGGGCAACCCCTCTGTTGTAGCTTTCTTTACATCTTCTTTGTAAGTAGCATTCTTTGCCTGCAAAAACCCAACCGTACCCATTGGTATCATTTCAAAGAAATCAAGCTTGGAATGCCAACAGGACTCATGATTCTCACTGCACTCAGCAGTTGGTTGGCAGCATTCCAGGCTTGATTGATTATTCAAAATCAAGGACATTGGTAAAAATACTACAGAATTCTGACTGGCTTAGCACAGGGAGTTATGATTTCTGGCTGGATATCAAATAACGAAGAATTTCACTGTTGAAACATCAGGTCACCCCTGCATGAACTACATCACACGATCAGTGGTGACTCTCCTTAATTATTAGATAACTCACTGGATTTGTCAGCAAAGACAAGAAGACAGGTTTGTGTTTCTTCAGAGCAACCCCGAGATCATGAATGGCATCCGGCTGTTTCTTATTGATGGCTGCATCAACTGTGCTGTAAAGTTCTTTGTAGGCACTCCACATCCGAGCATCTGCAAGACATATAAGTGATGTATACAGGACACTATTAAACTCACACCACCACTACCATGACTACCAGATCAACATCACATTTCATCTGATAGGGTTTGCAACAACGTTTGCAAAATGGCGTCTCTGCACACGAAAACAAAAAAATGGATACAGGTACCCGTATACCTGTACTCCAACTCTTCTGATCTCGGCAGCAAGAACTGACTGTCTTTGTGGACAAAACAGATTCAGATTCAGGCTCTTTCTTATTCATCATCATCATGTACATACATAGGCCTGCATTATATGATTGTGTACATGTGTACATGCGCTGTTTACATGTGTACAAATCGAAAGAAGGAAGATAAGATAGATTTGGAAAGTCTGTCATATTTCAAGTACGCTATAAGTCACTGGATAGTTGCAGTGTGCTTTATGCAACACTCAGATAGCGATGAAATTGCAATCTGGTGATTACAAGGGGGTAATTTCGAAAAAGAATGTACCTTGATTTAGGGCCATGCCGGAGCCGGTAGGCGCCATTTTGCCAATTTGGTTTATTTCTTCAAACTGTAATAATTCTTTGAACAGAATGAACCCGCGAAAACGGTTATATCAAACGCAAAGTTAGCGTCACATTTCCCCCTATCTTCTTCTATTAAAATCATTTATACTCCTACTCACTTTTGTTTCTTTTTTGATGATTTGCTTATTTAATTGCAGGTTACTGGTTCGGTACTGTAAAACCGGCCAGCAGCCATCGCGACCTCGTCTCCGATGACAGCCGAATGTCAGTGCGGCTTTGCGTGATGAAAGTATCACTAATGCAATGTCCCTGAGGTATCAACTCTTAGACTAGACGCGGGGACTCCGTTATATATCTTCAAAGAATTCCAAAGGCCACTATTTTATTCTCAGCCCAGTATTAACTAACGATCATTATATTGCTAAGATGAAGATGCAGATTGCACTTAGCATTTTTTACTAGCCCATGGACTCCATGTCTGTTCAAGTGCGTTCCTGAGGGAAACAAGTAAATACAAATGTCACGACGACGCTATATTTGCTATATTTGCCGCTACAAACACAAGAAAACCGAGACAAGACCACTAATGAATATTCATAGGTTGGAGGGTCGAGGCCTATCTATTAGACGAGTGCATGTTTTTTACTCTCAAGTACATATTTGGAGAGGTATTGAAAAAATATTTGTTGTGGCAGGTCTACAGATATAAAGAAATTATTTGATGAAAAAATTAATTTCGAATTTTGCTAATTGGGTAATAGGGGGCGTGTTTTGAGTTTTTTCTGCCAGTTGGCTGAAAAGAGTGGAAATATCAAAGTCTGTCTAATTTGTCGATTAAAAAAAAATTTCCGTGGTCAATCACCATTTTATTTTTCACCATTTACTTGCCCGACTGTCCGGAATAACATAATCTAAATTTCAGATTCACAACACCACGCGTTCTTTGATGCGTCGCGGTCAAACATTGACAATTTAACTGCTAAAAGGCTTAAAAAATCAATTGTGGTCTTGTCTCAACCTGCTCTAAACCTCTTGTAATGTTATGCAACTATAAGGCGCTTATACTTGTTCGCCATCTGATGGATAAAAATTAAACTACAAATTGATTAGCGGGACCAGTCTACTATTTATTTGTAGGGTATGTTAGAACTATTAAGGTGCATTATCTACCAATTTATGGTTGAATGACGCACCTTTGGAGAAAAATTTATATCAGTTCTAAATTTTGTATAAAGACAATTTAATAAATTTCATCAAACCTCCATATGCGGCATTTTATATTGGGAATTTATAAGCTGTCACCCCTATGGGCCATTGCATGTCACCTTAGCTCGCCATGTCAATGTTCTAGCACATAAATTCTATTATATCGTTCCTATTTCCACATTGCTGTCGTGTATTTTCTCGCGGATTGTCTAAAAAACGTATGTATATTTTCAAATATTCTCTTGGAGCGTTCTGGATTGGTGTATTTTCTTATTTCTTACAGGTTTTGTGGCATATGTCATATCTAGCAGCTGCAACCGGGCTCTTGGCCTCTTGTGCCAGTTAGTGACCCCATACTTAGTGGTATACAAAATATTGATGCGATCTCAACTGATAGAAGTTGCATATCTCATTTTTTTCAGTTAATTATAACATAGTGTTTATTATCAAATTGTTCATCTAGAGTGATATAAATGTGTGTCCTTGGACCAGTTATTTCCACTGGCATTGGGGTTGCTATAGCTACCCAGCTATGCCATCTTCATATTCTGTCACCATGATAATGCTAACCACAGGCTGTTAGTATTGTCGTTTAACTGACCTTTCTGCATGTGTTAAGGGGCAGTGGATTATGTTATGTCTTAATAAGACATCCACTTCGCCTTAAAATGAAATTTTAAATGTGTGTGGTATTTTGCATTGTTATGTAGGCCTACCACCTAAACCAGTGGAGCCTACTTTGTGGACACCTCTGTTAGCAGGACTACCTCCCTGCAAAGGACACTGATTTTGGTCCTTAAATTGGTCATTCGTATTAACACAATTAGAAACATTTGAAGTTCAATTTTCAAATTGTTCAAAGATCGGAGGAGGCCTTTTGGGGTTGATATAAAATATTCACTCAGAAATGGCAAAATACCTTGAGTTATGGCCTTTAAAGGGATAACTTGGGCGTTGGATTTACCTGGCCAGGAGGATAATGTCCCAACTTGACACCATGCGCCGCCACTTGTAGTACAGTGGAACCTCCCTTAGTGGACACCTCTCTATTAAGGACAACCTCTCTATTGAGGACAACCTCTCTATTAAGGACACTACATGTAGTTTTAGTCCCAAATTGGTTATCATTCAATTTGACCTCTCTAATCAGGACACCTCTCTATTAAGGACAGTATTTGTCAGTCCCAATGGTGTCCTTAATAGAGAGGTTCTACTGCATTACTCTGATACTGTTCTCTGATAATGATTTTGACCAGTGTTGGAAGGCAGTCATTGGGCATGGCTTGCGAATTTCAGGCAGGCCTATGATTACACCCCATTCTAGTGCATTGTTTATTGCAGTTCGAAGAGTTTTCATTAATCGTGTTTGGAAGCTGTTTTTGTACAAAAAACCAACAGATCTTATGACCAAGAGTACCAGAAGGTCTTGACTACCCTTCGTTGATAAAGACTAGTCTTTATCAATTCTTGATTATAGTTTCAGTAAGAAAGAT
Organism: Lineus longissimus; assembly: GCF_910592395.1. Classification (NCBI taxonomy): domain Eukaryota; kingdom Metazoa; phylum Nemertea; class Pilidiophora; order Heteronemertea; family Lineidae; genus Lineus; species Lineus longissimus. Next base: position 10,952,136 of record NC_088312.1, read on the forward strand.
TCCAATATGTCAGTGCTGTTCCCTCAATCAAGTGTGATGCCTGTCAGAGAGGATCATTGTCTCTGTGACTGGGCCCCTGGCATTCGCTATGGCCTCTCTTCATGGACCAGTCACGATGATTGAAAGACTATTGAATTATGGGTTATTGCAGAATACATCATGACAGGTTGATTAATGCACAGGTGTATTGAGGGAACATGTAATCAATATCACTTTTAATAAGGAGCCAAGGACGGTGTATTCCTGTTTCGCCTATTCCTGTTCCGCCTATTCCTGTTCCGCCTATTCCTGTTTCGCCTTATTCCTTATTCGCCTATTCCTGATTCGCCTACTTCCTGTTTCGCCTAATTCCTGTTTCGCCTATTCCTGTTTCGCCTATTCAAATGTATTGCTAACCTCCCCACAGACGTAGGAATATGAACCGTCCCTTACTTTAGTGTTAAAGGCTATCATTAAGAATAAAGTCTGAAATAATGGATTTAGCGACATGTCAATTATTTCAGTATTATTCGGAATAACTTTGGAAAATTATACATAGCTTACATCGGCTTATGTTTAAGCTTATTTTAAAAGGCAAGAAATAAAATAGTAAGAAAGTTTTACCCTTTCATTAGATTTGAGAAAGGTTTCTTAGGCCTGCATTTTATATTGTGGATTCTCTTTCTTTTGTCTTCGTCAGTAACTGGCTTCGTAATAGAAAGAATACCTATAGCTACATTGTTCTTTACCATGACATGGGTTTTACAGCTGATTTTGATCAAATAATTATGAGAATGTACAGTATTATGTACTTTTATCAAAAAGTCATGAATTCCTGTTTTTATAAAATAAGCGACTGCTTTACTGTACTTAATCTATTAGTTTTTACTGTGTGTCAGTATGGTCATATGGTCAAATAAGTCCCGGACTCTCCCCTATTTCAAGGTGACTCTTTCAAAACGGTCATGGCATGGTTTGTTAACAAAGTTGATGGCATTTGATTAGTCAAATTGTCATCACATCGTTAACATCATCCAATTGTCCCCTCACATTTTCCCCATAAAATGGACATGCATCCCTAAGGCTGACGTTACATAGGCCTCATTTGTTCACTTCCCACATGTCACGTTCCCCTTAATGCGTTCGTTCCTCACTGAATGCGTGCCACAAGGCCGTGCATTCACCGAGGAACGTTAAGTAAAGCTGGAACGTGACATGTGGGAAGTGAACGAATGAGGCCTTATGTAACGTCACCCTGGGAGAGTCGATTTATTGTAGGGGTACTGGGAAGTAGGCGAAACAGGAAGTAGGCGAAACAGGAAAAGGCCAAACAGGAAATAGGCCAAACAGGAAATAGGCCAAACAGGAATAGGCGAAACAGGAATAGGCCAAAGAGGAATTTTGTAGGCGAAACAGGAATTTTGTAGGCGAAACAGGCACTGTTATGACTTATCGTCAAAAGTTCATAAATTTGGTAAAAACCTTTATTTCTTAGAGCGCAGACTGGAATTTTAACCCTTGGAGTGTGTGTGGACACGAACCTTTAACCACTGCACTCCAGAAGGCTGGAGTCACCTCAAAGTGCAGAAAATAGCCGAAAATCAATAAAATGATGATGAAATTTGTGTTTTTACCAGCATTGCAAGACATACTGAAGTAGTTTATTATGACACCAACAAATCATATGTTGTACTTCCAAAATCACAAGACTGATCAATAGAAATATGGTGTATTCCTGTTTCGCCTATTCCTGTTCCGCCTATTCCTGTTTCGCCTAATTCCTCTTTCGCCTATTCCTGTTTCGCCTATTCAAATGTATTGCTAACCTCCCCACAGACGTAGGAATATGAATCGTCCCTTACTATAGTGTTAAAGGCTATCATTAAGAATAAAGTCTGAAATAATGGATTTAGCGACATGTCAATTATTTCAGTATTATTCGGAATAACTTTGGAAAATTATACATAGCTTACATCGGCTTATGTTTTAGCTTATTTTAAAAGGCAAGAAATAAAATAGTAAGAAAATTTTACCCTTTCATCAGATTTGAGAAAGGTTTCTTAGGCCTGCATTTTATATTGTTGATTCTCTTTCTTTTGTCTTAGTCAGTAACTGGCTTCGTAATAGAAAGAATACCTATAGCTACATTGTTCTTTACTATGACATGGGTTTTACAGCTGATTTTGATCAAATAATTATGAGAATGTACAGTATTATGTATTTTTATCAAAAAGTCATGAATTCCTGTTTTTATAAAATAAGCGACTGCTTTACTGTACTTAATCTATTAGTTTTTACTGTGTGTCAGTATGGTCATATGGTCAAATAAGTCCCGGACTGTCCCCGCTTTCAAGGTGACTCTTTCAAAACGGTCATGGCATGGTTTGTTAACAAAGTTGATGGCATTTAATTAGTCAAATTGTCATCACATCGTTAACATCATCCAATTGTCCCCTCACGTTTTCCCCATAAAATGGACATGCATCCCTAAGGTTCCCCCTGGGAGAGTCGATTGATTGTAGGGGTACTGGAAAGTAGGCGAAACAGGAATAGGCGAAACAGGAATAGGCGAAACAGGAATTTTGTAGGCGAAACAGGAATTTTGTAGGCGAAACAGGAATAGGCGAAACAGGCATAAATTAGAAATATAGGGATCTTGAACTGTGACACTGACCATGTGCATTTTAATCTGTGGCAAAGTCCCAGGTAGCTTATTCACATGACAATTACTGCTAAATGTTTGCTGAGCGATATTTTCACATTAACACCAGTTTGTCATTGCATGTTATTTGTACATATTGTAGACAACTAATTTGCAGTCAGATACATGTATCTTGACATCTTGATATCAAATTCACAGCTCTTCAAAAAAAAATTGATTATTTGATAAGTCTTGGCTGATTGGCAACATGGTTCAGATGTGATGCATGTTATCAAGTCATTTCAATTAGGATAAACAAGTGAAAACAAGTCATGTGATCAAAAAAGAAATTAACAACAATTATCAAAAACTGATAAAAATCATCAACTAAATCATCCATTATGTAATTTCTCCTCCAAACAATTTTTAAAAGCCTATTATCATGGTCATCATCACTGCCATGATCATCACTGCTTCTTGTGTACAGTCTATGAGGATCTTAGTTTGAACAAGTTATAAAACCATGGGCTTATTTTGTTTTAAACAGATCTCACAGTCAGTCGTAGGAAATTATATCAGGATATGTTTCTTCATGATCTCGTTGAGCCCAAGCTTATAAAAAAACTGTTAATAAGCATGGTTTATGGGATTAACTATAGTTTTTAATTGTAATTAATTAGTTTCAAATGTATTCTGTCATCATTAGAGTGCGTGTTGAACCACATAATGTTCCTTGCATAATATTTGGCTATAACTAGGGTTTATGCCTGTTTCGCCTATTCCTGTTTCGCCTATTCCTGTTTCGCCTACAAAATTCCTGTTTCGCCTATTCCTGTTTCGCCTATTCCTGTTTCGCCTACTTTCCAGTACCCCTACAATAAATCGACTCTCCCACGGGGAACCTTAGGGATGCATGTCCATTTTATGGGGAAAATGTGAGGGGACAATTGGATGATGTTAACGATGTGATGCCATCAACTTTGTTATGCCATGACCGTTTTGAAAGAGTCACCTTGAAAGCGGGGACAGTCCGGGACTTATTTGACCATAGGACCATAGGACCATACTGACACACAGTAAAAACTAATAGATTAAGTAGAGTAAAGCAGTCGTTTATTTTATGAAAACTGAATTCATGAGTTTTTGATAAAAATACATAATATTGTACATTCTCATAATTATTTGATCAAAATCAGCTGTAAAACCCATGTCATAATATACATGTAGGTACAGCACATATAAAGTCAAACAAGGTGGAAAATACATATCATGATATTATGTCAGACAAGGTAACTGATGGCATCAACGTAACTCATTATGTCCCTCTCTCCATTGACGTATTGTTTCAATGCGTACATATGTGGCTCTCCTCGGGTTTGGTCGGTCAGTAGGGAGGTTAGCAATACATTTGAATAGGCGAAACAGGAATAGGCGGAACAGGAATAGGCGAAACAGGAATACACCGTTAATAATTTATTAACATGGGATATACAAAATTAGAAATTGATAAGGATGGATTTTTGATGCTGTACCTTATTATAAAACAAACCAAGGTGATTTTGAAGTCTTTTCACAGACAGAAAACTCAATTGCCTTAAACTAAGTTAAAGTGATACTATGATGTGATTTACAACTTTGCGGAAATGCGTCCGTTTTTAATTGTTAATCACAAATGTAAAGCTTAAATTTTCCATTTTTGATTAGATTTATTATAAAATCACTGAATGTAAACCACCGCGACCACAAAAATGTTCATGTTGTGACGTCATCAACGAAAACGGCATCGAAGCGAGCCGTCAGGGCAGGATTAAACCTAGAAAATGTGCATTTCGATTCGAAAACCTTACCGATTTATGAGAAAGTGACGTAGTCATTTGTCAAAAACAGCTAAAACATTATATGGTGAAATTTGACACGAGTTACCCTTTAACGGCATATACATTCTTGGAGGCACATAAAACTGAAGTTATGAGCCGAGTTAATTGACCAATTTCACACTCTACACATAATACATATACAGTAGAGCCTCTCTATTAAGGACACCCTCAGGACTGACAAGTGCTGTTCTTGATAGAGAGGTGTCCTGATTAGAGAGGTCAAATTGAATGGAAACACCCAATTTGGGACCAAAATTAATGTCCTTAATAGAGAGGGTGTCCTTAATAGAGAGAGGGTGTCCTTAATAGAGAGAGGGTGTCCTTAATAGAGAGGTGTCTGCTAAGGTTTTACTGTACTTGTTCTTATTACCATACATGTATCACTGTGTTTTTAAACGCTACTTTATTAGTGCATGTATTAAAAAAAAATGCCGCCAAATATAACCGCTACATGCTATGAAATTGTCAAAGATCCATTCCCAGTAGGACAAAAGGCAGACACCTATAATGAATATGAGATTATTGATTCAGCAGTGTTGATACCGATTGGCATAATAAAACTTAATCAATAACGCACAGCATCAGGATAACATGTCAGCATCGTCAGTAACCAGGTGTGGTCCATTTAATCAATATATCACTGATTGTATGTTGCTGATTGTTACATTGCTATATGGAGAGACAAAAGGTTTTATGTATCGTGGCAAAACTGATGGAATCCATGGTTGAGAATACAGGGTTAACTAATTGTGTCCCTTATGATGCCTCTTATATCATTTTGATAAAGGCACTGTTACATGACACATCAAATATAGGCTTTTTTGGCTATATTTTTGGCCCTTTTTGACCTCCTGGATCAGCCAGCCATCGTGGCAAAACTGATGGAATACATGGTTGAGAATACAGGGTTGACTAATTGTGTCCCTTATGATGCCTCTTATATCATTTTGATAAAGGCACTGTTAGATGACACATCAAATATAGGCTTTTTTGGTTATATTTGTGGCCTTTTTTGACCTCCTGGATCAGCCAGCCATGGTTATGTTAGAGAAAATGAAAAATGTAATTTTTAGAGCTCTTGATAATACAAGTTTTATCTCCATGGATTCTTTGGCCTTTATCTAAAAGCATAGTCTGTAATAAATTGGACATCTCTGTTGTTAGCAATGTACCTTACCCATTTATGTGCAGCCGCTTAGCTGTTTCCTTGACAATGTGGCTGTGAGCCAAATCAATTATCGCTGACAGGCTGTTGTACGAAAGAGAATTCATTGCAAAAGAAAACATTCTGTCAAAGAAATCGTAGAAGGAACGTCGTGATTAGCTACTGAACTTCCAGCGGTATGACGCGCGTTGCAATGTTAATGCATTGAAGTTCAAGATGCGTGATTAGGGGATAGAATTGAATTTTTTTTCCTTATGACATGAATTTTGTCCAGTCAAAATCATATTTGAACTAGATGATTATCGGAGACCGACCTCTTACAGTTCATTGACTCTGGAGTCAAGAGGGTGTTGTATACTGATACCCCTCCTGACCCTCATGGTCTAAATCAAGAAAGCAAATATTGATAAGATACAAAAACCTTGGTGGTGACTGTTACCATAGGGGCGTTTAGACGCTTTCCAAAGAGACCGCATTCCGATCCGATCCGATCGAACCCCATTCCAGACCGGATGTGGTCTCATTTTAATGTACCCGTTTAGACGCTAACAGCAATGAGGACTGATGTGGACTAATTTCTTTTGGTTCCACCAATAATCCGCAGGATGTCGCGGTGGCGTCACCGATTTAGCGCCGCAATGCGGGTTATAATGGTACTAGGCAAGCTCGTTCTTATGGTAGCTGCTGTCTAGCTTCCACTGAATGGATTGATCGGTCCAAATATGTATGAGATCGAAAACAACCGTGTCCGTGAACTTATCCTTCACCATATTGGAATAATGAAAATAAGCCAAGAGAAAATACTATAAAACTGACAATCAAAACGACATTAATTCCCGCGAAAATACACGTGTTTATAATGAAAGGAAGTATTGCCGAAGTACCATATCCAATACGCATGCGTGTAGGTAAAAAAATTAGTCCAGATAAGACCGCATTAGGCCCGATCGCGTTTAGACGACCAAATTTGATTCGGATGCATCCGGATTAGCCCCGATGGAACCAGCAAAAGAGGTGGACCACTTGAAGACCCGATGGGACCACATGAGACCCGATCGGTTTGCGTTTACACCAGGGAAATTTAGACCGCATTCGGATTCGATCGGATCTCATCGGGCCTTTTTTCTGTCGTCTAAACGGCCCTATAGTCAGTTTAGAACATCAGTATTCCTATGATTTATGGATGAAAGCGTTTCCCAGATGCAGATACCCCCCCCCCCTTCTGTAAGGAAATTCATTAAAGTTGACCATGAAATTTTGGAATGACGTAAAACACCTAACATATAGTGGTTATCTGATGTGCCATCTCGTTTTCACTTCAGGACTCGTTTAAACTTTCTAAATAGTTTCCTGCGTATGGTGTGTATAGTAGTCTTGAGTCATTGCTTGCTCTAAGGTAATGAGGAACCGGCGTTAAGATAAGTGCCAGTGGCGGCGCCGCAATCGAGTGTACCTTCTGACGCCATGACGTCATTTTCTGGTCTGTTGACGTCACATGAGGTCAATCACGGGAAACCATAGCGTACATTTTTGCACAGGATTTCAACAACAGAAAACATGCCCAATAACTGGCATCGCGCATATTTTCCGCAAAATTATCTTAAGAAACTGATAGCTCAATAGATTTAAAACAGGAAGAGGCAAACGTCACCGAAATCGGTCGAAAATAAGCGATCGTTTTCGGGCTCAGAAATAACATGATAATGCATTGGAAATGGAGAGTTTTGGTATGATCGATTGCAGCGCCACGCGGCGGATAAATCGCGCCGGTTCCTCATTGACAACCAGCATTTACTGCTGGAAGCATTTTGCTCAAATTTGCGGACGAAAGAGATGGCCTTACCCTGCCCCTTCATTTTGAAATACAAGGCTCGACATGGAGTCGAACCATATCGTGTAAGGTCCCATGTTTCTCATTCTGTCTACTGCTACTTGTAAACGTTGCTAACAAGAGTTGTATGATTAGGCTTTTCTGTGCGCTGCATGCTTAATTCAGACGGATTACTTCTGCCAAGTGCCATGTGCTCAATATGACTGATTGTTCTTTTTGCAGTAAGCTTGATTGCATTGTATGTGTTTTCATACACAATATTTGAATCAGAGATCAAACGCTTCGATTTTTTACTCCAAGCTTAGACATGTATTTTCTTTATTTATTCCGCTGAGAGTACGCTTAGGATCTTAAATCAAACGTTGATTTGGTTATAGGCCCTCCCTCTCTGTTTTGCTCTGTCTTACACACATGACCCAACCTGAGGCCATTCTGCTGCAGGTCCCAACCTTGGACGAAACACTCCCATGGCCCTGCCTAGTGAAACTGAAAGTGAAATTCACTGGCTTGATTCATCGATCTACTGAAGACATGCGTTTGGTTCTTAAATCACGTCCTTCTCGGGACTGCCTGCCATCGAGTAGTGCAAACGAAATATACACACTGGTATCGCTGTGATTTTTAATGCGAAATACCTGTCTGGATTATTTGATCAATATTTCTCATAGATGGTCCTTGACTCTGCAAGCGTTCTCGATTAACGCTCTCGAGTTGCATACACTTAATTCAATTGATCAATTGAGTATAGCATCATGCAGAGCTTGGAGCGTTCCAACTTGTATATACCATGGCACTATAATGATTACTTGAGATTCTAAGGTTGAGAATTTCATCGATCTGTTATGACTGCATCTCTTCTTTTGACTTGGGGACACATAGAAGCCAGTGTAACCTGCCAAGTGTCGGCATTTTCAGGGAGCCGGGATAACCCATACAATCCCATGTTTCTCACTTGGATTGGGTCTTTTGCTGACAATCATATGGTGTGGACACGACGAACAGGAAGGCTCACTCTTAACCAGCCATAATCAAGTTACTAGACCATGCCATGTCCCCTTGGATAGATTATCCATTGATAACGAATGGATGGGCTTCGGCAAGTACTCGGCCGGGTTGCATAAAAAATGGCTACCGCAATCAGTCCATAGATCGCTGACAGATCATTGCCCCTGAATCAGTGCACATAACTGCCGTCTATAATGACTTTCAATATTTATTATTCAGGATAGCTGCAATTCATTTGTTTTCTGCTGCTCCAATCGTTATGCGATGTAATTTAATTAGTCGTACAAATGAAAACCTGTGATGGTAATGATAGTGTTTTTGAAATCAGTTCAGATATCTGTCCCCGGGGATCAGTCATATCAGTGTGTTGGAGGTTGGCATGACTGTGGTGCATGTATTCATTTGTCAGCATCATTAGGCTATCATAAAAAGGATACTTCAACTCCAGAATTAGCTTAGCCTGATCGAGCTAACACATGGGCTTAGTGGCTGATTGCATTATATGGTGGTATGCAGGGTTTCCGCCAGAGGGGGTGATGGGAGGGATTCATCCCCCCCTAAAATATTTCAAGGGGGGATATCTCCCCCCTTAATTTTGAGCACTAAAGTTTGTTTTACTCTCAGATGAGTAATTTTCATGATTTGATATGTAAAATAAGAGCATTTGGGAGCCAATTGTAGCGGTTTTAGGGCCAAAAAACGTCTCAGGAGGGGTCATATACCAATTTTTAAGAAGAAAAAAAATTTTAGAAAAAAATTTTTTTAGAAAAAAATTATTTTTTTTGCTCCCCCTCAAATTTAATCCTGGCGGAAACCCTGGTATGACCTTGTCCTGTCTTCTGTAAAGTGGTTCCCTTTGTTAGAACATGTGAGATTTGCCCAATCCAGTAGTTTTATACAATACCATGACATTGTCCACGTAAAAAAACCTTCTGTGCGGATTACACTTACCAAGATGGCCTGTATCATTGCCAGATTTCATCCTATTGAACCTTTCAGAAAAGCAGCATCTTTGAAGAATCGTTTGGCAATAATTCCTCAGTTATAATTGGAGCTCATCATGATCAATTAGTAAAATTGCTTTATCAGTTTTGACAGTCATAATCAGTTTTGCTCACAACTCTTAAAGGGGGACTATAGGCAGGTGCAGAGGGGCTAATTTGGCCATCTTCAAGTGATAAGTATACACAGTAAGGGCCCATGGTCATGTCAGAGTCAGCGCTAAATACATTCCTCGTACAAGCGTGAATCATTTCGACGTAGTGTGAGATGTGAGAGACCCCTATTGGCGACTTTGTGTAACTTTGTCTTGCCTGCCTAGCAGCTGCCTATATTGTCCCTTTAAAACTAGTATTTTATATGTTATTGGCCAATAACGTTGTTTTGTATTTTCTACTTGCAGTTTTGATCCATCAGTGGCCAATAACGTTGCTTTGTATTTTCTACTTGCAGTTTTGATCCATCAGTGGCCAATAACGTTGCTTTGTATTTTCTACTTGCAGTTTTGATCCATCAGTGGCCAATAACGTTGCTTTGTATTTTCTACTTGCAGTTTTGATCCATCAGTGAAGCAGCTATCAGCAGAATGGGTTCATTCGGAGGTCACGCCTTACCAGGGTCCTTCTTCATCATATTTGGAATGTGGTGGACTCTACAGATCTCAGTGCGATACTACCGCGCCAGGTACCGTAAAGGTCCGGCATATCGTTCCACAGCCACATTCCTGTGCTCATGTTTATGCGGTAGACTGGCGACATGGCAGATCGAAGGGTTCCTCAAAATTTTCTTCACGACAGTCGGCCTTACCGGCGAGATTATTACGGGTTTCAACGACAAAGGAGAATTTCAAAATATAGGAAACGGTCAGCATGCTACGATGTTTTTCATCTTCGGATTGAGCGGGTTGGTGGATATCCTTCTTCATCATAAGGTATCGCTCCCTAAAAACTTTGATTACATCGTTTCCCTCATTGCTTTTGCCATCGAAGGAATCCTTTTCAACTTCCACCTGCACGGCCGACAGCCAATGGATATTCAACTCCACATTCTTCTGGTCTACACGATAGTAGCAAACGTCATCACGATATTAACCGAGCTCCGTTGGCCCAGAAATGTTTTATGTGCGTATGCACGTGCCTACTTTGTAATCCTCCAGGGCACGTGGTTTTGGCAAGTCGGATTTATTTTATATAACCCCACCCCAGGTGCGGTCAAATGGGACGAGGATGATCATGAACAGATGATGATAACAACCATTATGTTCGGCTGGCATATGATTCTCATATTGGTGTCAATGATGATCACGAGTCTTGTCATTGGTTGCATTGTTCGGAGAGGAGCGCCACCTGGTGTTGAAAAAGATGATGAGGTGGCGCTAGCGCAGCTGATCAAAAAGGACGCCAATGGACAAACGTTTGTTTGTCTGAACGAGGAGTCGGATAGTGATATGGAGTACGAACGTCCTTTACAAAATGGAAGTCAAAACTAAGGAGCTTTCTGCTAACAAACATGGAAAGAACTGGTAAAGAATGACATGTGTTACATCAAATACTAAAGACCGGTCTTTATCGATCTTTTTTATTCTTTGTTATATTGATTTTATGTATAGTGGTAGATAGACATTTTGGTACTCATGCTACTGCAAACTTCGTTGTTTACCCTGATCTCCAAAGTATTTAGATCAAGCGCTCATTTACATACATACTCTTCAGTCATTCAGTGGTATCTTTTACATCATATTTATTTGTGGTATCACCCCAGGCTGTCCTAAAAATACCAACCTTGGTATAAAAAATGTTGCGCATGCAACCAGACAAATTATGTGAAGGCTTGAGATTTGAAAGTGTTTTTGACAAACAGCTTCAGTGTGAAAATATGAGAAAAGATTATAAATGATTTTAAAATAAAAGCAGAAAAGCCTGTCATCTCGCCGCATGTTTTTGTCAATATGTGAAGGGTCGCGTTAAATGAGATAAACTTTTTAGGCCAGCCTTGGTATACTTTGCACTGACACAACTGATTATATCATTAATGGATACACTCTGTAGGTATAGCACTTTACCAAGTAGGCCTACTTTCATGTGCTTGTGTATTTCAGCACATCCAGTGTAGAAGTCCTCTCAGATCTTTTTTCTGAATTATTCTAACATTAATACAATAGACATATACAGTGATAATCGCTATACTCAGTATTTAGTCTTAAGAACTCATATACTCGCAAACTGTATACTCATTGATATCGTATTGATATGCTCATTATATCATTGGGGTAAAACTCTTGCGTACAGTAATGGTCTACAGTAACGTCACTTACAGTGTACAGCAATTTGGTGTGATGCTCTTGAATAAGGTATGCTTAGGTCGTTTTCCTGTGCCGACAAAATGACACAGAATCAGCGTCTGTGAACCAGCTTGTCATGGTGCCAGTTTACAAAATATATGGCAGGATAGTTGCAGCCCTTATGCATTTTAGGGGTTTCAATCAGCACCACAATTGAACAAAATGTATCGACCTTGTATATCCTCCCTGTCCTGTTAGTAATATTTTGTGTAGATCTAAGGATGCCATTTTGCTATTTTGCTATTTTGCCATTTTGCACAATGTGCACAATTCTTGATAAAGTCTATTGCTTGATTTAGAAGCCGATTATCATGACTATTATCAAGTATACTTGCTATTATGTATTGGATGGTGGGGAGGGGGGTGCTTTTTGGTGTGTGTGATATTAGAGAAGGAATGATTACCTCTGTACATTTAACGAAGTTTTTAACATATCTGGCAAAGTTAGCTCATTTTGTTGAAGTGTATATAGATTTTTGGTTTGATTCAGGTTGCGTGTTATTTATTTCAAATTTTAGTTCATCGAACTATTTAGCCGTCCTGTTGAACTCATTTAGATGGAGCACACTATTATTGTTAGGGCCCATAATCTGTCCCTTCTAAGGATGAAATGTGCTGGAGCCTTGTCCCCCGAGTTAAATTTTTTTATGTACCATTAAGTCAAGTCTCACCCTCCTGCATACCGTATATAATGTAGGTAAAAATAATAATGATAGCAAATGAAGTATCTTACTTTAAAATCAAGATTCTAAGTTCCCACATTTCATCTTTAGTTGAGACCGATACAGGATGTCCTTACTGTTGGTATTTGTTGTATATTTTTATAGTGATATTGTTTTTCCAAACATCTGTTAGTTATAGTTGGAGTGTATTGAAATAATCCTAATTTTTTATGTCGCATAGTGTTACCATATCATTATACCTTACTTATCAAGGGGAGAATAGTTTAGGATAGTCTTCTGGAGTGGAATTCCAGGGCTGGGTGTTTTTGGTCCAGGGATGGGGGGGGGGGCAGAACACCACTTTTTACTCCAAAACTCTGCCTGAAAAGAAAATCTTTGGCAATATATGGGGGAGACGGCAGTTGCCCCTTGCCCTCCCTCCTAATATGGCCTGCTGCCTCATCTAACTCCAATGATACATGTACAGTAGGTCTTTGTGAATTCCCATTAGAATTCACATTTGACTGAATTAAGTGTGAATTCCCATTAGAATTCACATTTGACTTAATTAAGTGATGTTATAATTCACCTGACTCTTTAAAATTGCACATTTGATTGATTACGATGATGCATGGTGTCTGAAGGGTCCACCGACACCACTAAGCAATAATAACTCGCCATTACCACCATGGCCCTTGACCGGAGAGGCTGTGGTCACCGTTTTATTTGGTCGGTTTCGTTGCTCGAAGTCCAGGAAGCCGAAATGATATAACCAGGTAGAGGTTTCAGCTGTCTAGGTTCCTAGTTGATGCACAGCTCTCTATTTAGTAGAAATATGCACTTTATTTCAATCACATGTAAAACTCGGTAGAAATTATTCAGTGTCATAGAATATTTTCTCATATGTCGTCTACCATCTGGGGATAATAATGAAACAAAGTTATGCGATATCCTGTAATCACTATTCCCAGCATGCAATAACAACAGCTTTAATTCTTAAAGGCAAGGTCTGTTCATTTTGAAACTTTGACAGGCTAAAGACTGTTACATGCCTGATTACATGATGCAGTACCCACTTGTTGCATGCAGCGAACTGTCTGACACGGATTATAAACAGTGTGCATGCCAAGTTTCATCACACTGGCTTCTGTAATCATTCATATTGCACTACAGCCGTGTTATATAGAATTTCTCGCAAACCCATAGGCCTCAATAATGTACCAGATGCTCAAACATATAATTAGCCTTTAAATCCATGCGCTATGGAGTGCCTAGAATTGCTAGATGGTCCAGGTGCTGTCTCGCAAATCGGAAGCCGGAATCATGTGGCTGCATGGTGAAATTTAGTCTCGGCATAGGGCACCAAACCGAGTCCTTTCAGCCCTCTCAAATCCAACAGACTATGGATTATTGCGAGTCTATTGTGGCCTGTAACTCATATAATTTGATCCGGTATCTTGTCATCCAATTTCTTCTTGTAACCGGAAAAACGCCGACCGACCGACCGACCGACCGACCATCCGACCGACCCAGTGCAATGGACGTGATGGATTCCGACATGTCTGACAGCAGCATCTCCAGTCAATTATACCGGGAAAACGAGCCCACGCGGTAAGGAACTGATAACGATACTCTAAAGATATGCTTTGTCTACATGGTCGGTGGATATAAAAACATGAGTTGGGCCTAATCTATGCACTGTAGTTTTTCTACTCGAGTGTCTCGACCGATGCAATGCAGACGTACTTGTTGATTTGATGAACTATATAGATATCAACAATTGGTCTAGCCAAGTGGGCATCAATCCAATTTCAATGTGTTATATACTTGCCCTTGCCACATTCCTATGAGCTGGCCATGTAGAATTAGCGGAATGAGTGGAATAAGCGGAATGGGTGGAATAAGCGGAATGAGTGGAATTAGCAGAATAAGCAGAATGAGCGGATTCTGGGCTTCAATCACCTGGAAAAGCCAGTATTTGTCGCGATGATCGTCGCCATGCCTGAACTCTGAAGACGATAGGAGGTATGGTAATACAGCGCTGTGCACGGCTGACGACTGAACTAAACTGTCCCTACAGACCAGTTTTTATGCCCTCATTGCGAGTCATGGTTTAATGACTATAAAAAGCGATTTTCAAATAATCTTTGTGGCATATCGAACAAATTAAAACTTAATGAATTCATTAAGTTTCATTTTGTATGAAATTATATCATATTTTGTACAGAATCCGCTCATTCCGCGAATTCTACATGGCCCCATGAGCTACACTCCGGACACATGTATGCCCTGGGTTGCTAGATCAATGATGCAGGCTGCCGTGGAAACCAATAAAAATCATGATTTAAGATGCGAGCAACGTAGACTGTAGATTTATAGGAGTGGCCAAATGATATGCATGTGTTCTCCAATCCAATACAATATGATATCCCATGACTTTAAAATATAGAGACCTACCGTAATCAGATAGAAAATGTAATAGCCAGGGACTTCGGCCCTATCTAATGTCCAATAACAGCAGAGTAATTGCTTTATTAACACAATTACCCCGCAAAGCAGTCAGATTTTAAGTCTCGATGCCGCTCATTACAAGCCCACCGATATTGTATTTGCTGTATTTACATTACCGTATTCAAAGTGAGGACTCGGTAGAAAATTTTAAAAGCAAATCAAACTGTTTTAAAATGGCTTGAATGTTTTTGATGTGCCTATTCTATATACAGCTGCAGATATTGAAATAGGCCTTGCCAATCTTTTATTTGATAGGAAGTTGATTAAAAATGCACAAAAAGCCAAGATATGGATACATGTATCTGTTAGTGGAGATTTTATTTTCATTGGAGAATTCGCCACCTGCTGCTGCATTCAGTCCTTGGGGACTGTTGCTCCTAGTGGCTTATTAGAACAGACTGATGCAATGCAACCTTTGATACCAAGAGGTGATGTCATGGTCGGGTGTTACATCTGTCTGGTGTTACATCATAAGTTAACACTTGTCTTTTGGAAACACTGACATACAGTAGACCAGGTATTGCTTTATGTGTAGGCAAACAGGAACAGTAAACTCATGAAAATTTCAACTCTAATCCATAAAAACATTCAATTCGGCAGCAACTGCAGAATATAGTCTACCACCAAATGAAACTGAGCAAATCAAATAAATTTTAGCTTCCCAAACGTGCGTTTCATGGTTTCAGTACACTTTTCGAAGAAAACAAATGTAGCTAACCCTTGTTTTTGCATGCTTCCACAGAATGTTGGTCGTATGGTAAATGTTTGCCAAACATCGATTGGGTCAATGTGCTTGCAGTCGATAGTTTGTTCATCCCAAATATTTATATTCACTTTGGGACTTGCTGTTGTTGCTTGTTGATTGATTCCAATGCTTGTGGGGCAGAAAGTCAGTGGGGCCAGCTGTTGTTGCTTGATGATTTATTCCAATGCTTGTGGGGCAGAAAGTCAGTGGGGCCAGCTGTTGTTGCTTGATGATTTATTCCAATGCTTGTGGGGCAGAAAGTCAGTGGGGCCAGCTGTTGTTGCTTGATGATTTATTCCAATGCTTGTGGGGCAGAAAGTCAGTGGGGCCAGCTGTTGTTGCTTGATGATTTATTCCAATGCTTGTGGGGCAGAAAGTCAGTGGGCCAGCTGTTGTTGCTTGATGATTGATTCCAATGCTTGTGGGGCAGAAAGTCAGTGGGGCCAGCTGTTGTTGCTTGATGATTTATTCCAATGCTTGTGGGGCAGAAAGTCAGTGGGGCCAGCTGTTGTTGCTTGATGATTTATTCCAATGCTTGTGGGGCAGAAAGTCAGTGGGGCCAGCTGTTGTTGCTTGATGATTTATTCCAATGCTTGTGGGGCAGAAAGTCAGTGGGGCAAGCTGTTGTTGCTTGATGATTTATTCCATTATGGAAAATTAAGTGAAACGATATATTTTGAAGGGTGGACCCTGCAGACACATATAATGACATTGAGAAAAACAGTTGAACTGGCATAGTCTTTGTATAGAAAATGTTTGAAATATTTAGTATAGACACTTCAAAACATCATACATGTATTTAAATTTTAAGTGTCCCTCACCAAATCCAAAGTTAAATTATCCTTGGGCACGATTTTTTTCGGGGACAAATTTTCTAGGGACCAATAGCATTCCGCGAAGTTACTATTTATAGCTCACAAGGTCATTTGAATAAGATATTGATGACGTTTTAGTCACATGACAGTCGGACATCGACACTTATTTCTACGCATTTGAGCTTATTTCAAAGTCAATTATCTTTGACCCTGCATTGTTTTTAGCATGAATGATACCATAGAGTCAGAGAGAGAAATATTCAGAACAATTATGTAGTATTTCCAACACTCGGATATGTGCCAGATTGAATCTAACTGCCCTAGTTAGAAAGCCTGAATCCATTACGAAACCGCATGTTTGTCTGACATTGCCTGTAATTCAGCAATGGGGAAATAGAGGGCAGCAGCTGCAGTGACGTCATCTTCGCGGAATGCTATTAACCAGAGTTGCGCCAAACAGAATGCTGCTTTCAAAATTGTGATTTTTCATGAATGAGTGATTTATATATTCTTGCCTCCAATCTTGGCATGCTGCCAATATACACTTTCGACATAGCGTTTTTGAACGTAGAAGACTAGAAGCGAGGTTGCTTAGATCATGATTTAAGTGTGCTCTTGTTACAGGCTCTCTGATTGGTTAATGTCAGTGGTAGCGTGCGATCTAGTGAGGAATAACAGAACCAACTTATACAGGCAGATTTGCGTATTGCGTCAAGGGTTGTTGTATCGGAGTCCGGGTTGGCGGAGTGAATCCAAGGCTTGTGGGTCAAGATGCTGTGCAGTTGGCACTTCGGACATTCCCTGTACCGTTTTGCTTTGAAAGTTACAGTTGCCATAATATTGTTCAGAATCTGTCTCATTGGGAGATATGAGGTGTTACTCATCTCTTTTTGAGATGGCGCAGGGTTTTTTCAATTGTGAGGTTCATGTAAAGGCCTAAGGTAGCAGATGTGAAATATTCAGTGCATGTCCGGGGGGGGGATTGAATAGTGAATGCCTGTTAGAGATTGGTGGCCGGCATGGTGTGACAAACCATCTGACCAGCTGGATCACGTCAATCACCTGAGGCCATAAAACTACAGTAGTGTTAGTTTCGTTGTGGACCGACTTCGGTTTATTTTGAGTTGATCACAAATGACCTTAAATGTACCATTTGATTCTTTTCGATGATTGCTCATGTTTACCTGTACTGGAGGACAGGAGCCAACATGACTCTATGGAACCATGTACACTGATATGACTGAATTATGATGATCAATAAATGCCAGATTTATATAGGGCAATTCAGTTCCGATACAATCTTAGGACACAAAGGTGTAACAGTGTTGATCCTTCTGAGAGTGGAGCCCACGACCTCCTGATTATGAGCCCGGCGCTCTTATCACTATGCCACTAACTGTATCGCTACCTGGAATGTCACGAATCACCATGACTGAATTTGACAGTCGTTATTATAGCCACGCAGTTGATTCTAATTTGCTCTCACGAATTTTATAAAAATGAAAATGATGTTCAAAAAATGTAATTAAATGTAGCGTGTCTAGCTATTTATTATGAAATACATATCATTATCAATTGTATATATTATGGTATGGGCAATATAAGACAAATATACTCAACTATGCTCCAGCCTAACTTGATGATATTCCTTGTGCTTGACAACATTCTCAGTACCAGTATATCTTATGTGCAAGGTTTCTGGTCAAGTAAGTTGGTACCTATTATATATGAAATAGCTATTTTGCTGCGAATTTGTTAGTGTTTTTGGAGAAGAGTATTCATAGTCCATTTATTGTACATATTCATGTCTAGAGTCAAGATTGTCAGTATATTGTATCTGTAAATACATGTTTGTTGTTTTTAAAGGGACTGTCATCATTTTCTGTATCATTCGCCCAACGCCGGTGAGAGAGGTCAACTTTCAAATACATCCAAAACTAAAATGTCAATTGCTAAGACATGACCACTTTTTGAGGAGGATGTATCCTTAGAATTATTTTGGAAAAGAGACTTACTGGACAATTTTTCAGAAAGTATTGAATCGTCCCTGAGTCTTTGTACATACGGTAAGCCGAAATATTTTCATTGGTGTGCAAAGTTTTCTTTTAAACTTTTTATTTTAGTACTTTTGGTAGATTAAAAGAGCTGGTTCAGTATTCGTCTAGTTAAAAAATGATTATTTTTATTTTCACACTTTTATTTGTACAATGAAAATACTTGGTTTATTGTACCGGTGGCTGACAATTGTTACTTATTTAAGAATTTGACCCGTTATTGTAAATGTTAGTCTAATATACTGTTATCTATACTGCGAATTCTTAATATGGTATCTACTATCATGAATAACTAAACTTAAAGACTAGTCTTTGTCTATTTTTACTTGTATCTTATCTATCATGTATCAGCAGTATTCCATCGGGGCAGATCCGAGAATTTGGGCAACGAAAATAAAAACCAGAACGACCCTGTAAAAATTAATGACCGAACTACTGGTAAAATGCTACAGGGTGTTTTCCAATGTTGCACTGAGGGGAAAACCAATTAAACGATACAAAAATGGTGAATTTCTTGCAAAGCAACTTATTTTGTTGTAAGCGCTTTTGATGGTATACATCACTTTCAAGTATTATTAAAACATTCCAGTATAAAACTCACAATTTTGTATTACGCTGCACTTTAGACTGTTTTGCACCGAAATACTAAAATATCTGAAACGTGGAGCATGTACGGCACTCCATTTTTTTCTGACGACTTGCACATCATTCTGATCCTCCTCTAAAAACTCGATGGTGCTATACTACACCAACCGTGTTAGAATTGCGCAGGAATCATGTTAACAATCATTTAAAGTTCAAGGCTAAACAGTACGTTAGGAGGCTTGATGCTAGCGACATCTTCTGTGGTGATCGCGTATGGAACGAAATTGGCATTGTTTGTTAGCTTTGATATTAGCTGAGTGTATATCAAAATGAGCTAATATCATTTGGAGATGATTACGTAATATTGAGAGTGCAGTGTTTACAAGATGGAAATTTAGCATTGACAGTTCATTTTGTGCAAGTGGCATAACTTTTATAATAAAGAATGTTGCTTATGTCATTAGCATTATTCCTTCAAATTCACGAAGTCTCAAATTTTTATTTCACTTGGTAGTTGTGGTAGAGATGGTTAATGAAGTGCACTAGAGATGCTAATATCACTATCAAAAGTTGCGAGTATCCTACAAAAAAGTGGAGAAAAAGATGCCGTGACTCTAGAAAAGTATGGTCTATCGTGATGCTCTATCGATCAATAGTTATCATGAAGACTGTTCCTATTTGATTGCATGCACTTCATCTGTCGAGTACCATGGCATAACCATCATTACATGTTTTGATATTCTGTATCAAGTGTGAAATTTCATATACCCCTGCCAAAAAAGTTGTGAGATCATACTGATGCATGATGGTTGATCAATGTGTCTCACCACTGGTTTGGCACTACCAGCGAGATAAATATTCATTGTTGCCCTTTGGAATCATTGAATTTCAGTCTTTTAACCGCTTCATCCTTGACGCCATGGCATCTGACGATGTAGGGAACGGAGAAAATGCATTATCACATGACATAAGACTACATTCTGGTAATGCAGCCATTGGTACCCTTCATGAAATTGTCGCTAAAATGGTTTGTAGCAAAGTTGAACCAACAACATGAAAATTGCTTGGTGAATTGGGAACAAGGGATCAGCCCCCTTCCGCAATCCAATCATATCAGTTTGTTTAAAATCAATATCGGCTGCCTGGGATGATATAAAATGATGCAGGCTCAATGGCAAGCTCCTTTTCCAAACATGCATTCCCCTGCACAGCTATGGGTAAATAATTAATCTACCAGCAATCATGAGATATGAATTGATGATGTGACCTTAATGAGGTCCCAATCGTGATTTATAAGAGCTTAAGTAGAGAATTTTCTCCTACATTACTCTATTCAGATTGACAGAATATTCACCATGCTGCATTAACCCTCTAAGGCAGAGTTCCTAGTTGCTGCTTGGCAGCTATAAGTTCAAAATTTGATGCAGGAGTCTGGCTCAAATTTTATAAAACTTACCTGACCAGTTATGGCCTTTATTTTAGCTTGACCTTTTTGAATTGGTTGCACAGTCAAAATAAAGTGCAAATGAGGCACGCAGCACATTCCATCTTTATCAGTCCATTACCAGCTATTGCGGGCCTAGCCAATTAAGCCAATTAGTGCACCTGCTTAATTGGTCCTGGCAAGCCTAATGGAAAATGCATAGGAAATATCAATAAAGTTGGCTTTTTGGGCGGGGTGTAAAAATGGTTTATGCCTGTTTCGCCTATTCCTGTTTCGCCTATTCCTGTTTCGCCTATTCCTGTTTCGCCTACAAAATTCCTGTTTCGCCTATTCCTGTTTCGCCTATTCCTGTTTCGCCTACTTTCCAGTACCCCTACAATAAATCGACTCTCCCACGGGGAACCTTAGGGATGCATGTCCATTTTATGGGGAAAATGTGAGGGGACAATTGGATGATGTTAACGATGTGATGACAATTTGACTAATCAAATGCCATCAACTTTGTTATGCCATGACCGTTTTGAAAGAGTCACCTTGAAAGCGGGGACAGTCCGGGACTTATTTGACCATAGGACCATAGGACCATACTGACACACAGTAAAAACTAATAGATTAAGTAGAGTAAAGCAGTCGTTTATTTTATGAAAACTGAATTCATGAGTTTTTGATAAAAATACATAATATTGTACATTCTCATAATTATTTGATCAAAATCAGCTGTAAAACCCATGTCATAATATACATGTAGGTACAGCACATATAAAGTCAAACAAGGTGGAAAATACATATCATGATATTATGTCCGACAAGGTAACTGATGGCATCAACGTAACTCATTATGTCCCTCTCTCCATTGACGTATTGTTTCAATGCGTACATATGTGGCTCTCCTTGGGTTTGGTCGGTCAGTAAGGGACGGTTCATATTCCTACGTCTGTGGGGAGGTTAGCAATACACTTGAATAGGCGAAACAGGAATTAGGCGAAACAGGAATAGGCGAAACAGGAATAGGCGGAACAGGAATAGGCGAAACAGGAATACACCGGTACACCGTAAAAATAATCCCAACTCCCGACTTCTGACATAATTCTATATATGTCTAGGTATTTACTGGCAAAATTTGGAGTGATTTGGATGGAAATTCGATGTGTCCATCTATAGGTTGAAAATTTTGGTAAATCTGTAATGCTTCACTCGTAGCCCGTAGTGTAAATTCCTGAGAAAGTGGGTTTTGGGGGCTTTTCTAATGGCGCTAGCTCCGAAACTATACATTTGATACAAACTCCCGACTTCAGACGTGGTTGATATAACTCTTAGGATTATATTCCCAAGATTTCAGCTTTATTGGAGAAAAATTCATAGTGTCCATAGGGGGGTTGAAAATTGGAGGATTTTCAATTTTTTTCCCAACAAATATGCGAAAAATATTACTTTCCACCTAGAATTAATCAAAATTTCGCAAACTATCATAAAGTACTTCCTTGCAACAATCATTTGTGAAGCTTTCAAAACTTTTGGCTGATTTATTTGACCCTAAATCAGCAAAAACCAAACATTTTAGTGTTTGTATGCACCAATGCACAGGAGGCTAATTGCCAGATTAATTCACATCTTTCCAATCTCAAACAATAGGAATGATGGAGTCTCCCTCTATTCAAAACAGAGTGTGCTAGGCCCGCAATAGCTGGTAATGCATTGGAAAAACATTTGAAGGTTCTTGCTGAAGGCAGTTAATTGATGGCCAACTTGAGCAATCATTAACAAAAGATTTCTTCGGTATTTAGGTTACTATATAGGCTACCTAGGGTAATTCTAAGAACTGTCTAAGAACTGTCTGTTAACTGTCTGTCTATAGTCTTGGAAAACTACATAAAAAAGTACATATGCAAATTGGTGACATTAAAAAGGTGATGTGGGTCATGATGCCATCTCAGCCATTCAAGGCCGGTTTGATACCAAGCCACTCTGTTTAGCAAGTAGTGATACATACAGTAGAACCTCTCTATTAAGGACACCCTCGGGACTGACAAATGCTGTCCTCAATGGAGAGGTGTCCTGACTAGAGTGGTCAAATTGAATGGAAAAACCCAATTTGGGACAAAACTAGTGTCGTTAATAGAGAGGGTGTCCTCAATAGAGAGGTGTCCACTAAGGGAGGTTCCACTGTATTTGAACACATCTCCTTGGGGTTATTTTTGTAATGTTTGGGCATTTTCATATTTGCCTTGCTAATTGTAATCACACTTTATTAGGTGAAGAAAAATGACCACATCTGCCATTCATCTTTCTAGTATTATAATGTTTTACTCTGTTTTCCCTTGATCGATTCTATTCAGTATTTCGTTATATTCTTCCTGTAGTCATCTTCACCATCTCAAGTATTATACTTCTTTTAGTATCTGTCTGGCAGTTTCCAAAATCAATTCCTTGTCGCAGGATGCCCTCTGATTCTTTGTGGATATTATTCCGCTCAGCATAGCATGGACTTTGGAAAGATGCCCTTAGATGATTCCTATGAATGATGGTCAAATTATATCAATGTCAGGAACAACAAGGTGGGGGGCTAATTCCGTAATGTCAGACCTCCAAATTAGCCAGCCAGGTCAAATCACCGAGGTGACGAAACACGGTGATCATGCAGTATGAGAATCGTGCACTAAAGATTTGGTGCATCAAATCAATCTGACGACTGACAGACATAGATTTAGTGCATCAAATCAATCTGACGACTGACAGACATAGATTTGGTGCATCAAATCAATCTGACGACTGACAGACATAGATTTAGTGCATCAAATCAATCTGACGACTGACAGACATAGATTTGGTGCATCAAATCAATCTGACGACTGACAGACATAGATTTGGTGCATCAAATCAATCTGACGACTGACAGACATAGATTTGGTGCATCAAATCAATCTGACGACTGACAGACATAGATTTGGTGCATCAAATCAATCTGACGACTGACAGACATAGATTTGGTGCATCAAATCAATCTGACGACTGACAGACATAGATTTGGTGCATCAAATCAATCTGACGACTGACAGACATAGATTTAGTGCATCAAATCAATCTGACGACTGACAGTCTGTCTAGTTGGGATTCTGGCCAGAGCCTTTGGCATCTTGTAATCGAGTTAAACAAAGTGTCCCAAAGTTATTTCCCAGTTGTATCCCATTGGAAAAAAGTTTAAACCTACCACTACTTGAGGTTGAGATGCTTATAGTCTTGAGCGCTACTCGATCAGTTCACTCAGTTTGTACTCGTAAGTTTGCTTGAGTGCTGAAAACCCGGAAATACTCGTGGCCACTTTATTCTGCGGTTTTGTGAAGTTGCAAGTTTTGCTTACTTTCAATTTAGCGTTCGAACAACCCTGTAACAGTCATTTCATTTTCAAGGCCGTGTATTTTCTCAATTGTATGGCTTTGTCATGTATTAATTATCATGACAATAGATGCTTGAGAGAGCTGTTGTGTTCTGTTGAAAGTATTTGCATTGATTTCGACTCCCCTTGGTATAAACAGAAGATAGATTCTAAAATTGATTGTCTAAACAATTTTCATTTGTCCAGCGCATGGTCACATGTGTCATGTGCCATCTGACAATATAAAATCAGGGTCTGATCTGTTCTGGAGTCCATGAGCTAGGGTTCAGATGGTTATGTCAAGATATATAAGAAAACCATGGACCATTGATCATATATTATAGTCCAACGAGTGTGTGCGGCCCCTCGAAGCATTAGTGAGATTAGTTAGGCATATAAACTATTCTACTGTGTGTACGCTATTTAGCCAATTAAAGGGTGCCTGTACACATGAACCAAAAATGGGAAGGGGAACATTTTCTGGGGCACCCCGCCGACTGCCTGTTGTGTAAGGTAGACCTTATTCATGGACAATTCAGTATCTTATTTTAAAAAGTATTTTTATGTGACATTTTTTCTTGAGTCACGCTGTACAGTATCATTCAGATGCCAAGTTATCTCTTTACATTGTGTTGAGACAGATTGGTTGGTATGGTTATTTTTATAAGGATTTTGTATGAACATCATGTGGTCACTTGGACTTTGTTGTGTAAGTGTCAGATATTGTGACATATTATCATACAACCTGAACCTCATGGTTTATATTCCCTATAGCGAGATATCGAGGGTGTTATCGAGAATTTTAAAAATATGACATTATGCGTATATCATTTACATGATTGTACTGTAACATCTGGTGATAATCCCTGCATCTGGTTAATACTTAGTAAATGCATTTCCAGGGATCTTCAATGGGAACAGGCCACTTAATGCTGGGATAAGTTTTGAGTACATGTCACACAATTTTCGAATTGGTTTATGTAGGGTTCACTTTTCCACCTGTAACGTGTAACTTTACTTGTCATTCGTGACATGAAGAACAAAAAAGTCATCTGAAAAGAGGGCGCTACGTACGATTCATATCGTAACTTTCCCCTCATGTCATGTCTTGTCACGTTTTCAAGCCTAAGTGTGACAAGTGACAGGTGAAAATGAACCATGGCAGGTGACAACATCAATCCAATACACATCTTTCCAGAAATGGGGCGCTGAGTGTCCAAAATAGTGATGTCATAAGGGGAAACTAGGCCTTATGGTGGAGGGACAAAGGAGATAGTCATGGTTGACCAACACACTTGCATGCCTTTGATGACGGACAAGGGGGAAAAAGTTAGTTTCAGTGCAAGCCACCAACTTCGGGAAGCATCTATAAACGCAGCATTATTGGTCCCACTCCTAGTTGATACAAAACAGCATGTAGTGTAGGGTGTGAAGCTCTGGGTAGCTTGTTGAGTCGGTGTAAATTATGCACACTTCACTCAAAATATTGTGGATACCACCCCATACATTGTAACTCCTGTTTGTAACACAGTTTATGTTTATAGTTTGGCTTTATATATATATGTACACAACTGACACGGTTTCTCCTTGTTAGTCCACATGCATTATTTAACCAGACTGTGTTTCCATCTTGTGGGTGTTGATTCAACCAATATCAACTTCAGGTGTTGGGAGTTTTTGCAAATCTCCCAAAATGCCAACGTGAATGCCTATCTCATTGTTTGAACTCCTGATAAGTTGAACGATCGGATAGGCGTCCACAAGGGTTTTGCGAAAGCTCCCTAATATTTACCTCTATACCACCACTGGTCACCATATCGGAAGAGGACCTCCCTCAAAATTTAAGTGTTAGCCTCTTTTCGAGGACTTTGTGAAAGCTATATACCTGCACTGGTCTCCATACTCGGAAGAGGACCTAGCTCCCTCAAAATCAGTTTGCTAAAATTTTAAGTGTTGGCCCCTTTTCAATATAGAAATGGGACACATCGTTACTGTTGGATGATACTAACATTGTGCTAGTTGTATCATGGTCCGTCTTCAGCGAGTCATATCATTTATATACCGAAGTACATGTCTGTCCAATGTTATTGAAAGAAATAAAGCAGACCACTGTGTTGAGTGTCAATTTTGTCTTCATCGTTCTCAATGTTTTGGCTTTTTGATCGTCTTCCTACTGCTGTCATTAAGACGCCTAGTCCTATTGCTGGCATAGTAGGATGTGCCATAAATCGTCAATCATCTCGTCTCAACCAGATACCTAGAGGTCCTATTGCTGGCATAGTAGGATGTCCCATCAATCATCTCGTCTCAACCAGATAGCTAGAGGTCCTATTGCTGGCATAGTAGGATGTCCCATCAATCATCTTGTCTCAACCAGATAGCTAGAGGTCCTATTGCTGGGGTAGTAGGATGTCCCATCAATCATCTTGTCTCAACCAGATAGCTAGAGGTCCTATTGCTGGCGTAGTAGGATGTCCCATCAATCATCTTGTCTCAACCAGATAGCTAGAGGTCCTATTGCTGGCATAGTAGGATGTCCCATCAATCATCTTGTCTCAACCAGATAGCTAGAGGTCCTATTGCTGGCATAGTAGGATGTCCCATCAATCATCTTGTCTCAACCAGATAGCTAGAGGTCCTATTGCTGGCATAGTAGGATGTCCCATCAATCATCTTGTCTCAACCAGATAGCTAGAGGTCCTATTGCTGGCATAGTAGGATGTCCCATCAATCATCTTGTCTCAACCAGATAGCTAGAGGTCCTATTGCTGGCATAGTAGGATGTCCCATCAATCATCTTGTCTCAACCAGATAGCTAGAGGTCCTATTGCTGGGAACGTTGGATTTTACATTAAGCGCCAACCTCAGTAGGATGTCACATCAAACATCAACTTTCGGATATCCTTCAGTCACTAGGAGTCATATTGCTGGGATAGTAGGATGTCCCATCAATCGTATGTCGTCCAGTCTCCGCCAAATACCTAGAGGTCCTATTGCTGGCATAGTAGGATGTCCCATCAATCGTATGTCGTCCAGTCTCCGCCAAATACCTAGAGGTCCTATTGCTGGGATAGTAGGATGTCCCATCAATCGTATGTCGTCCAGTCT
Source organism: Lineus longissimus (assembly GCF_910592395.1). Lineage (NCBI taxonomy): Eukaryota > Metazoa > Nemertea > Pilidiophora > Heteronemertea > Lineidae > Lineus > Lineus longissimus. The sequence goes on from NC_088312.1 coordinate 10,979,271, forward strand.
CCGCCAAATACCTAGAGGTCCTATTGCTGGGATAGTAGGATGTCCCATCAATCGTATGTCGTCCAGTCTCCGCCAAATACCTAGAGGTCCTATTGCTGGGATAGTAGGATGTCCCATCAATCATATGTCGTCCAGTCTCCACCAAATACCTAGAGGTCCTATTGCTGGGATAGTAGGATGTCCCATCAATCGGTTGTCATCCAGTCTCCACCAAATACCCAGAGGTCCTATTGCTGGGATAGTAGGATGTCCCATCAATCGTATGTCGTCCAATCTCAACCAAATACCTAGAGGTCCTATTGCTGGGATAGTAGGATGTCCCATCAATCGTATGTCGTCCAATCTCAACCAAATACCTAGAGGTCCTATTGCTGGGAGAGTAGGATGCCCATCAATCGTATGTCGTCCAGTCTCAACCAAATACCTAGAGGTCCTATTGCTGGGATAGTAGGATGCCCATCAATCGTATGTCGTCCAGTCTCAACCAAATACCCAGAGGTCCTATTGCTGGGATAGTAAGATGTCCCATCAATCGTATGTCGTCCAGTCTCAACCAAATACCTAGAGGTCCTATTGCTGGAATAGTAAGATGTCCCATCAATCGTATGTCGTCCAGTCTCAACCAAATACCTAGAGGTCCTATTGCTGGAATAGTAAGATGTCCCATCAATCGTATGTCGTCCAGTCTCAACCAAATACCTAGAGGTCCTATTGCTGGGGCAGTAGGATGTCCTATCAATCGTATGTCGTCCAGTCTCAGCCAAATACCTAGAGGTCCTATTGCTGGAATAGTAAGATGTCCCATCAATCGTATGTCGTCCAGTCTCAACCAAATACCTAGAGATCCTATTGCTGGGGCAGTAGGATGTCCATCAATCGTATGTCGTCCAGTCTCCACCAAATACCCAGAGGTCCTATTGCTGGGATAGTAGGATGCCCATCAATCGTATGTCGTCCAGTCTCAACCAAATACCTAGAGGTCCTATTGCTGGAATAGTAAGATGTCCCATCAATCGTATGTCGTCCAGTCTCAACCAAATACCTAGAGGTCCTATTGCTGGGGCAGTAGGATGTCCTATCAATCGTATGTCGTCCAGTCTCAGCCAAATACCTAGAGGTCCTACTGCTGGAATAGTAAGATGTCCCATCAATCGTATGTCGTCCAGTCTCAACCAAATACCTAGAGGTCCTATTGCTGGGGCAGTAGGATGTCCTATCAATCGTATGTCGTCCAGTCTCAGCCAAATACCTAGAGGTCCTATTGCTGGGATAGTAGGATGTCCCATCAATCGTATGTCGTCCAGTCTCAACCAAATACCTAGAGATCCTATTGCTGGGGCAGTAGGATGTCCTATCAATCGTATGTCGTCCAGTCTCAGCCAAATACCTAGAGGTCCTATTGCTGGGGCAGTAGGATGTCCCATCAATCGTATGTCGTCCAGTCTCAACCAAATACCTAGAGATCCTATTGCTGGGGCAGTAGGATGTCCTATCAATCGTATGTCGTCCAGTCTCAGCCAAATACCTAGAGGTCCTATTGCTGGAATAGTAAGATGTCCCATCAATCGTATGTCGTCCAGTCTCAACCAAATACCTAGAGGTCCTATTGCTGGGGCAGTAGGATGTCCTATCAATCGTATGTCGTCCAGTCTCAACCAAATACCTAGAGGTCCTATTGCTGGCGCAGTAGGATGTCCATCAATCGTATGTCGTCCAGTTTCCACCAAATACCTAGAGGTCCTATTGCTGGGATAGTAGGATGTCCTATCAATCGTATGTCGTCCAGTCTCAGCCAAATACCTAGAGATCCTATTGCTGGGATAGTAGGATGTCCATCAATCGTATGTCGTCCAGTCTCAACCAAATACCTAGAGGTCCTATTGCTGGGATAGTAGGATGTCCCATCAATCGTATGTCGTCCAGTCTCAGCCAAATACCTAGAGATCCTATTGCTGGGATAGTAGGATGTCCCATCAATCGTCAATCATGTTGTCTCAACCAGATACCTAGAGGTCCTATTGCTGGCATAGTAGGATGTCCCATCAATCATCAATCATCTCGTCTCAACCAGATAGCTAGAGGTCCTATTGCTGGGATAGTAGGATGTTCCTTCAATCATAAGCCTTCATTCAACCAGACACCTGGAGGTCGTATTGCTCGGAATTTAGGATGTTCCATCAATCATCAAATATCTGTAGATCATGCAATCATAGTAACTGATCTTGAAGATGGATAACAGGATATAAGGAGCACGTGGGGTTTGCTCGAAGGCTTAAGGCCAAATATTCATCATGGCAACCTATCTCTCCACTGGTCCGGAAGACAGTACACTGCTGAGAGCCTTGGGTTGAAGGCCAGGTGCATGCACATCCTGCCATAGCGACACGATCACTGGCCGTATGGAAAATAGCAGTTCCAAAATTGTGACGTTGGGACAATCCTTTTTATTACTTCGTCAACAATTAGGCATACACTGTGTCAATATTCGGTTAATCAATTGAAAGTTCAGGTTAGCCTATACATGCATTTGAATTTTATCACGGTAGGACAGATAACTCTGACAAATCGCGATATTGTGACCCTGATACATATGTATGAATATAGGTGACATGTTGTACTGGGTTACCATTCTAATACAGCATGGACATAAACACATACTTCAAATTGAAGGAAAAGCAAGGAAGGTAGAGGAGGTTGGTCTGCATGTTTGACCTTTAAGCTATTTTAAAGGGGCATATTTGCCACAACTCATGGTCCATTCATGCGTTCTCCGTTCCTGGATTCTCCTGAAAACGGGTTCTTCGATTTGGTACAGTTTTGTCTGTTAAACTTTGTAACAACCCACTCTAAACGCGCATCTACATGTATCATGCTCGTTCGGCAAAACCAGCATGGTCATGATTGATGATTCATCAATACCTGTCTCCTTCGGTCCATGCTCCTCCATTCAAGGAACAGGCCAAGAGAGTCGTCTGCTATCTCATTCAGTTACCCAGTGTTTAGATTCTTCTTCTTCTTCTACTTCAGTCAGTGGCGGATAATCTTTGTCATCTTCTTCTCAGGGACAGTCCAGTGTAATTTGGAGGAGAGGAATCTAGTGCAATCGCGGCATCATGTTCACAAGGTTCGCTAGGTCCACCCTACGGTCTGCAGGCAAATGTGGACTCATCAGCGCCGTTCGGCAAAATATGCGCACCGTCGTACAACTCGCTGGACGTCCATGGCTACCTGGCTCAGATAGTCCGACCTTCCCGAAAGAAATGACTCTATTTAATGCAAGCTTTCCGCACCCCGTAAAGGTGGACGTTGCAAGGGAAGACTTAGCTTCCTTTGCCAAAGATTTCCGGCCAACATTGGATGAAGAACTACGCCAACATGGCGCAGTCGTCATCCAGGGTCTTCCTCTCGAGGCGGCTAAGGATTTCTCCGAGTTTTACGACGCGATGGAGTATCATCCCATTCCGTACACTGGTGGTACTGGCGGGAGAGAGAAACTACTAAAGAATGTCTTCACCACCAGCAGCGACCCTGAGGAATACACCCTCGAACAGCATAATGAAATGTCCTATCTACCATTCTGGCCACACCTGGTAAGCTCTTCGGTGCTTTTTTGCCGAAACGGCGTGGCGAAACTCCATGGTTTTGATAAATAAGATGTGTTTTATCATTTGATTATAGTCACAGAGATGAGCCAAAAGAAAGGAACGTGTAGGGAGAAGGAGGTGGTATGGTTTTTGTGTCACTGCGATGGGTAAAAATAAGGGAGCGTGTATAGAGAAGGAGGTGTTTCTAAAAACTTTACTCGAGCCAATGGAAATAAGTTAAGAGAATGTTCTAGAGTACATTGTGCTTGTGTCTTGTCCTTCCAGTTATTCATCTACTGTGAGGTTGAAACTGAGAAGGGATGCGGAGGCGAGAACGGCTTAACGGACGTCAGGGTACTCTACGACAGCATTGACCCAGACATCACGGAGAAATTCAATCGTCTTGGGGTTCGTTACTGGCGATATCTACCGCTGCCGTCCCATCCGAAATATAAGGCGTACACTGCTTGGCATAAGGTACGACTTATACGAATGTTCATCTTGTTGTTTGTTATCTTCTGTAATTATTTATTGCTTTTATAATCACGCAGTTATACGAGCCGACAGTAGTTTGATTATACTCGTGCTCGCAAGATACTCTTATTGACTGCCTCATTACGAAGAGGCAGAAAATCAATTTCCCGGCGGTTAGTCTGTGCCTTTGCCACCCGGGACGTTAAAGCGAACTGGAACCGCCAAGCCAGATCGTATGACCTCGTTTTCATTTCCCGCGTATCGGGTGATCAGAACGAGGCATGAATGAAACATGGCGCCTAGCTGTCAATCATTCAGTGACGTCACTACTATGGAATTTACTACGAAAATTCATGAATGAAAGATCGCATGACTCACGTGATTCTCACATGATTCTCAATAATAACAAATTGAACTGCGCATGCTCGGGCACTGGGGGCGGAGCTACAAATCTGAACTCGACTTTCTCGGGCGGTGAAAGTCGAAAAGTTGAATAAATCGCTCGGCGGTTCCAGTTCGCTTTAAACTATCACCCGCGTTGCTTTTAGACTCTTGAAACCGACGACATGGCCGAGCTAGAGACGAGGGTTAGCGATGCTGGGTGTTCCTTTAAGCGTGACGAGGAGGGAGGGCTGTGTTTCTGGATGAACCGCCCAGCCATGTCACCACATTTCAGAACGGGTAAGTAGACACAAATCTTGCATAATGTCGCAACAATGGTCGAACTTTGCAAGTGTGTTTAGCATGACACTTATTCCGTCTGAGGACCCAACCCATTTTTACAAACGTTTCTCGATTAGCTTCCTTTAAATTGATTACACGACGTTCTGTGTCCTTGCCAATATCAGTGAGGTTTTACATGCCTTACGTTTATGATGACGCTTACATTTTCAAAATATCGTTTGATTTCACTGTTGTTCGTTTTAGGTGAAATGTTATGGTTCGGTCAGATCTGCAGTTACAACTACACATTCCTAAAAGATTGCTATCCTGGTCACAGCGAACATTTCGTCGACGTTCCCGAGGAAAAGTATCCTTTCACAACAATGTACGGCGACGGAACACTGATTGAACCAGAAGTAATTCGTCACATCCGAGAGAAAACATGGGAGTGCACGAAGGGTGGTCAATTGAAGCAAATGGAAGTTCTAGTCTTTGATAACATGCTGTTTTCTCACTGTAGACTTTCATTTACCGGTCAAAGGGTTAATCGTGTCGCACAGGCATGTTACAGGGAATACCTCCATATATAAGGGGACATATGGTAGAACAAGACTTCTTTACTAAATGTTCGAAAGACCCTGTCCATCTTGGTGTGTTAATCTGTGTCCTGGCCAGTCATAAAGTCATCAGTTTCAGACTCCCGGGCGTCTTCGTTACACCAGTAATCCAGTCTTGAGAATTGAGCCAGCCACAGTCATTTTAGCAACTGTCGCTTCAGAAACAATATTCGACGATTAAATTGTAGTCTGATGTCCCCATAATCAAGCACTATAGGACTGCTAGTGCTCTTTCATTATGATCATTGTACAACTTTTGATAATCACTCGAAAATAAATGTAAATTGTCAGTGATTTGTCAAATTTACTTGATGGAGAGATGGTATAGTATAACTTACGCGTAGATTCAAAACTTGAAAAGACTGCAGTTTCTGGTGCTCGAAACGCCCCCCCCCCCCACCCCAACGCCCCTATAACCCTGGTTCTAACCCCAGTTTTATCAAGCGAGGTTTCTGCCGAACAAAAAGAAGCAGAAAATATCGTGAAATGTAGAAAGAGGTCAATTAATGCGCCCCGGAGCACGTTCAAGCCGATAAAAGTATAAAATCCCAGCAAGGAACGCATGAACGTTTTTGGTAGACTTCGTCAGAAAATACTCATCGGCGGCTCCAATGGATGCTAGCTTTGACGTCACTACGGCATGAATCAATCCCAGAATCCTACACGTCCCCTGGCAACCTCACAACACCTTCCAGATTTCGTGGCGGCAAGACGTGCTGAAATTATTTTTTTAAACGGAAAAACAATTCCAAGGTAACTTGAGATTTATCTCGATAGCTTCAATCTGATGAGCCTGAACTACAAGGGGCAAATTGCCGCCGAACACGTGAAGGAAAAACTCAAAAACTTAAGTTTTGTGCGATATTATTAGGTCTCGTTAGGGAGTTTTTCCCAAATGTACGCGATGATGACGTGCCCCATTAACAGGACGTAACATCTATTTTAAAATGCGTTTCCAAAGTGAATGCATGTAGGCCATGGGACGAGTGGCAAAAATGTGTCTTGAAAAAGGATTCCGTTTGACAAATTAGCGGGCAAATTGAAACAGTCCTTTTTGGGTAATATGGGGGTGCTGATTTCAAAAATCAATTTTTCTCCCGCGTAAAGTTGCACATTAAGTCAGAAATGAGACCCTTAATAGGGCCTAATGGTCCCAAAGTAGGGGTCAAAAAGTTGATATCATCGAAACATGTCAACATGGGTATCAAAATGAAGGTCTATGGGGGTAGTTTAACATTGCATAGTTTTTGACCCCCTTAACGAACCGTGGGACCCCCCAGGGAGGGTCAAAAAGGGCAAAAGTGGTAACTTTGACCCTGTCCCATGATCTTCATAGGGACTATAAATGGATAAAAACTGTTTTATTTGACAGTAATCGTATAGACCTTCAAAATGATACCCATGACAACACTCTCGGGGTAAGGGTTGCCGAGATAGTGATTTTGACCCCTTTTTAGGCTCCAAATTTAAGATCTCGAAAACCTTTTGCCCAAGGGTGTCGTCATGGGTATCTATGAAAAGGTCTATGTGAGTACTGTCGAATAAAACAGTTTTTATCCACATGCGGTGCCCATTAAGCTCATTGGAGGCGGTCAAAGTTTCCACTTTTGCCCTTTTTGACCCTCCCTGGGGGGTCCCACGGTTCGTTAAGGGGGCCAAAAACTATGCAATGTTAAACTACCCCCATAGACCTTCATTTTGATACCCATGTTGACATGTTTCGATGACATCAACTTTTTGACCCCTACTTTGGGACCATTAGGCCCTATTAAGGGTCTCATTTCTGACTTAATGTGCAACTTTACGCGGGAGAAAAATTGATTTTTGAAATCAGCACCCCCATATTACCCAAAACGACTGTTTTCAATTTGCCCGCTAATTTGTCAAACGGAACTTCACATTTTTCACACTCGTCCCATGGCCTAATGAGGACAACCCATTTGTGTCGTATATCACTGGAAACGCCCGATTCCCCTGATTCTGCAGGATGTTAAATAGGGCATTTTATTTCCTTAAAAGAAATCATAAGCGTCGCATTTGCTCCTAGCTCTGTTCACCATCCCAAATGGCAATATTGCCAATTGGGCCGGACAGTCACGAAAAACCCCAAATATTATACATTTCTTCCTGAATAATTCTTACAGAGACCATTCTCCCATGAAAGACAGTTGCTTACGCTACACAAAAATCAAAAAGAAATCGAGGGTCAACCATTGAACTTTTGAGATACATGTTGAATTTTGCACAAATCAGCGAAAAACGCACCAACTGGCACTGGACGGCATTTCAACACGAGGCCGACGCACATCCCAAGTTCAGTGTACACATACGTCGGCAACAACAGTATAAATGCGTAGTTTCTTTTTAGTCGCCTATTGAGTAGCTTCTAGGTTTCAGAAACTCCAAAAAAACATGTCTTTGCCAAAACAAATGCCGAATCAACGCTGACATACTGTAAGGACCGAGAAATCAATGATTTTAGGAACTACAAAAAAAACTCCCTAATGAGACCTTAGTTGGTTTACAATATTTCGGGTTGCCATCCAGATCCTTGGCGTCATGGCGTCATGACGTCATAACGTCACCCCGATCCCATCCCAGAATCCTTTGCACACCCTTGACAACGTAGCAACGTAGCAACTGCCTTGGCGATTTCATTGCGACAAGTTGTGAAAGATATTTGCTCCATAACATTTGTCCCATCTACACAACAAATCTAAAGGTACAGTTTATTTGTAATTGAACATATAGCCTCCATTTGATGGTCCCGAATTCAAAAGAGCAATTACTGCCAAACCGAGATTTTGAAAATTAGCAAAAAAGCCGCTTTTACGCAAATATGTCCGATTTTTGACGTAATTGCTTGCGAGAGGCCCTTAGCAACGTAGCAGTGCATCTTTGGCCGCACTGTTCATTTCTTTCGAAACTCTCATGGTCAAAACCGCAATTCTGATTGAGGAAAAGGAGCATATCACATTTTAGTTTTGGGGCTTTATTGAGATTCTTAGTTTCGGTTTTGCCGATTTCTATTACGTCGATCACGTGGTCATGCTCCGCGTGTCACTTCCCCGCCGCGGATGCTGTTCCGTTGGATTGCCCAGCCCCCAACGCCTGGTTCACGTTATATGTGCTCTTACAGCACTCTCTGGTACTCATTATAAATTCTCTGAGACTGATAAAACTTGTTGCGCCTTACTTTAATTGAATATTGTTCCAGAATCAAAATGGCATCAAAGACGGTGCAATCACCGCACAAAGAGCAGTTGACAGAAGAATCTGAGTTAATTATGCAGTGAGTATCTACACACAATGCATCCACTATGAAGTGGCGTCTGTTATGATACTGTGTTAATGTTATATCCGTCTCACGTTAGCCATCCATGAGCTTGACTTGTAACATGTTACATCAGAACATATCTAAAAAATTCACAAAATAAAAAGTAAACGTCAGCCAAAATTAACTTCAAGTTCTACCGGCCCCGCTTACAAAACAATATCACGTCAAATGCACGATAATCGCAACCTTCTTCTAGCAATCTTCTTATCTCAACTTGAAATTAGGAACCAGCTCTTAATTATTTTTATCTCAATCGATTGATTAATATAATTTCACTAAATTCAAGAATTATAAGTCATCAAAATGTAGCACGTTGACCCGGTACTTTGCCACCGGGCACCGGAGCCAGAATGAACTTCGGTGCAAATGGTTTCAATGTCATTTTCAGTAAACTCATATGCCTGAAATATTCAACCAAGTATGCTGACACAAACAGGAAATACACCAGCCCAGGTTCACCCGATCTCCTTCCCATCGTGGGAGCTAGTAGCCAAGAAGAAGCTGCGAGCAGTGAGAACCTTAGTACCCATGTAGCTGAATTTCTTGAAGCAATTATAAATGGGGTATGTGATGACCACCCTCCACTCCAAGGATCGAAACTTAATGACGAGCTTACAGGCAAAGAACCTCCAAGGAACGACGACCTTGCCAACAAAGAAGTTCAAAGGAACCACGATCTTGCCAACGAAGACATTCCGATGAACGCCGATTTTGTCAGCCATGGCGGAGCTCATTATACTCGTTACAGAAATGCAATGGCATCCAATAAGATGCCATCCTACCGTTGCCATGAGTTGACAGAACCATCGCACTTGCAGTGAGTTAATTCATGTATTCATATCCTTTTCTTAGTATTCATGTTTTTTAGACAAAGGCATTTTCGTGAACTATGCCTATATAACAGTTGACGGTATCAAGTTAATCCCCACAGCCAGTGATTAGTACGTACTAAAGATGGACAGAATAAATCATTTTATCTGACCGGTACTCCCTTGAAGTCTTTTAATCCTCACAGACACTCTCACTATATAATTTCAGCAACCTCGAGTTCCAACCTTATTCGAAAGAATATTTTGGCACGCTTAATGACATGAAGAAAGGCATTGGTTGTCGCACGACTGAAACTATTGGGAGCAAGGCAGTTGATCATGCGCATGCAGACCTTGGACCCAATCAAACTCATGTTCCCCAGGAACTCGATGCCACCCATGCAGAGATGGGACCAGTCGATGCTACCTTTGCGAAACAGGAGCAAGATGCTACATGTACATTTGCAAAACAGGAGCAAGATGCTCCCTCTGCAGACGTTGGGCTCGCCGATGCTACTCTTGCAGACATGGGGGAGTTCACCGATGCTACCATTGTCGGCATGGAACTCGCAAATGCCACCAATAAAGACATGCGACCAGTTGACTATAAGGTGGCCAAGCAAAGGTGGAACATCTTTAAAAAGATCAAACGCAGGTTTGTAACACATGTACTTTGTCAACTCGGCCTGCGAAGGTTCGCCTCATGTAGCCACCAAGATAAGTTTCGTGTCGCTAAAAGTTCTTCAGTTCTCTTCTAAATATGCCTTCTGAAGGAGACAATCAGTCTGGCAGGAAAAATGCTTGTCCGACTTTCTCTTGCGATTGGTGTTGGCTTTCTTTTGACATGCGTGTGCAGCTATGGCTATTGACCACTTATGTCATTCTTTCAGGTTTCGCCGACAATCATCAAATCATGCTGCTGGCTTTACCCAGATTGTGAAGCAAGATGCATCCTTTGCAGAACAGGAGCAAGATGCTGCCTCTGCCAACTTTTGGCTCGCCGATGCTACCATTGCAGACATGGAGCTCGCACATACTACCTTTGCAGACATGAAACTTGCCAATACTACCATTGCAGACGTGGAGCGCGCCAATCCTTCCCTTGCAGACATGGAACTTGCAAATGCTACCATTGCAGACATGCGACCAATTGATTATAAGGTGGCCAAGCAAAGGTGGAACATGTTTAAAAAGATGAATCGTAGGTTAGGGATACTTTGTCAACTAGACCGGTTAGACTATAGGGTCGCTTATATAGCCCCCATGACCCACCAGGTTTGAGTATGTGCTCTTAAGATTATAGGTTTCGTATGGCTAAACGTTTTTCAGTTCTCTTCTAGATATGCTTCCTGAGAGAGACGCTCAGACTGGCAGCCTCCTAAGAAAGATGTCCAATGAAAGATGGAAAATGTTTGTCCGACTTACTCACTCTTGCGATTGATGTGGGCTTTCTTTTTATAGGCAAGCAAGTTTGACTATTGGCCTCTCATGTCATTCTTTTAGGTTTCACCGACAATTGTCAAACCATGCTGCAGGCCTTACCAAGATTGAAGAAGAACCTGCTGACATCGCCAATGAGATTGACGACATAGTTGAGGAAGTAGCAAGCACTGATGACCCTTGCATGATTCAGGAAACAGCAAGCATTGATGAACCGGTCAGCCAGGGAGTCAAGGAAAATAACAATGATCAGAAACAGAAGACTGATAAAAGAAGGTCACCTCTGAAGAAGCTGAAAAGCAGGTAAGGATTCTCTTCTGCTTGAGTTGTAGTCCACTGGCAACCAAATGATGAAGTGTTGCTTACTATAGCAATAACTCCACCATGCCAGCCTCTCATTGACGGCGCATACATGCGAACTGGTGTGAGTCTGCTTCTTACCACCCATTCTAACATCACCGAGGAAGAAAAGTGGTTAACCTCAGGGTCATGAGGAGCAATCCTGTTCGTGGACGGAGCATGACTCGAATCAGACAGTCGGACAATATCTCATTGTCTCAAATTCTTCAAAAATCTATACTGCAAACTGTAATTTCTTTTCAGAATTCGGCGTCTGTTCGAACCTGATGCTGCTTGTACCATCAGCACTTTGGATGACACTGATATTTTGAGTGCTAGATCGTCCACATACGCATTGGACAAGCAGAATGACATTGATGGAGACACTCTGTCTACCTTGGATGAAGCTGTCGTCATCCTCGATAGGATTGATGTAGCAACTGTTGAAGCACTGAGTGATGACAACACAGATAATAAGAAAAAAGAGGTAAACTGCCTATGAATTTTAAGCAAGTTTCGGCTAATACTAATTCCGAAGTACCTGTTCTTGTATCCCAAAGTGCAGCAGTTTGTCAAAGATGGTCCTGTTGCTTTCACTTTTTGAAGGTACTTTTGGAGACTAGATGAAACAGCTTTCATAGATTTAACATCGAGAGAGCTTGGCCTTTTGCTACGTGTTCCGTTCGAGTTCTTCTCATGCTGAAGTCGAACGCCGGCAGTGGGCTCCAGGCTTTAGCTGCTGTGATTGTCGAAAATAATTCAACCTGTTAATTTTTTCTTCCACTTCCTTTCCAGAGGTCACGTGGTAAGGGGAGTAAGATCTGGAAGCGTATAAAGCGAGCAACGACGTGCTCGTGTCTCCGCTCCCAAACCTCCCAGTAAACCCGCACTACTCCTTCCAAGACTCTAACACCATGCGGCAGGTGCAGTTCCGTGGAGTCGAAGATCCCCATCGAGGTGTGGGCCGGTCTACCATCGACGGCACCAGCCCTTGAGCATCTCTGGTCACGAGTGCCACCAAGAGCACTTCTTCTGTGGAGATGCCTTGGGTGTGGTTGATGAGGTTGGAAACTGTTCAGAGTTGGAGCTCAGACGGGGCTGACGCAATCGGGGAGTAAGTAACACCAGACTGGATTCGTAAAGGAATGGGAGAAAAACCAAAAATTTCACGAAATTCATTTTTTTTTCTCACTTTTTTTTGCTATGCTCGAAATGTGTCATGTCTAGTAAACTTTATAGTAGTCTCAACACAGGCCGGAATTACATTTGTAGATTTGTCATTGATGAATCTTCCGAGCTGTGGTGAAGAATAGCTGTATTGTTGAAACCTGGATTCAAACCAGGAGGACGGAAACACGAAGTAGGTGTAGCACCAAAACTCGCACCAGTGACTAACCGTCAGGAAGTTTGCTTACGCGAGTCTTGGGTTTTTTTACGTGTGCCAGTTAAAGGATTATTCAATGGCCACTCTTAATGGGACTTGGGGCTGGTGGCGGTTACCTTGGGCTCAGATTTTTTTATAAAGCAGAAAACCACTTCCTTCGACCATTTCTTTCAACATCCTACTCTGGAGTCCATCCCTGAACGAAGACGCCCAAGAGATCGAATGCTTTGTCAGTTTTCCGACTTGATTCCACGGAAGTCACAGTGTCTGATGGTGGACCACGCCTGCACCGCACCAAGGCCTGTTTGGCCCGGTCTCGGCTCCGCGGCCCCAACCTATCGCTTTCGCAGGTCTTAGAGTCAGCGCCAAGGGAGCAACACCAGAAAGAAGCAGCAGATCGATAAAACTAACCTCTAATATGCAAAACATCACTTGTCTCTTCTCGACCAGGACAACGACGAACATTATCATCAAATCCATCACCGAGTCTCCTTCCATCAAAAACGGCGAATGGACCTTTTGAATTATTCTGCACTTCTTATTAAAATGTTAAAACCCAAAATGATTTGTTGAGTCAGTCTTCTGCAGCTGCGTACACGTATTCTCTACAGGAATCACTGTCATCTTCTTGCTCCGTGGACAATTTCCCTCGAGTCAACAGATCTTATTCCGCGCCCCATCGTAGGTTTGACAGCGTCCCTACCGTAAAGCCGCCAAATGTCAAGAATTGCATGATTTTGCCACACTTTTCCGCCGATGAAGCCACAAATCACAGCGTTGTATAAGACGTACCTGGGCAGATTGATATAGGTTGGGCGGCATCATTTAATATCACAGTTTATCAATATTGCACGAAATATATAAAACAGATTATTATGTTTAATCATGATACATTGTGCAATCCGATGGCACCAACTGAAGTGGATTTTTATATATTTTGATACGAAATCTCACTACTTCTCTTGTGCGCCATCAGAAGGCCTGGTTAGGTCCATGGGGTAGGTCGGTTGTTGTTTTTTGTCTCTTTATCATAGTGCATTCCTTTTAAAAGACGTCGGAATCATTACGTCATTGAATATGGTCCTATGTGATGACCATGCATCCTGAGACAAAGAATAGGACGAAGGCCAAATTAAACTCGTGCAGAATTTCAATTCTGAAAGAAACCCTGAAGACACTGACGGGTTAAGATCAACAAAATGGAAAGTTTGACGCATTCACTGGATATAAATGATAGCAAAGAGGAACACAACAGTACTGCGTACGACGCAACACCTGAAACCGCCGCCAAAAGTGACGAAGGGCGGTTACCAGATAGTCGATCATTGAAGCGGAGTAGCCTAATCGGTGAAATTCCATAACCATGATTTTCAGTCTCACATAAAGCAATGTGACATCATTACCATCGATCTTGATTTATTTCTGGTAAACAATAATATACGTGCATTCCCTTCAGAAGACAAGGCGTCAAACAGTATCGCACGAGTGAAAAGCTGGCTAAGTGGTGTACCGGAGAAAGAGGACCTACGACAGCAGGCGCAACCCACACCGGAGGAGTTACATCTTGGCGAGGAGACTAGAAAATCGGCAGGTAGGCCCACACCCTCTCCGCGACATATTCGAAACAGCCAGGGTTTGGCGGGAATCGGACCAGAGCCTACTAGAAGCCAGCAGCACGTGGTCACTCATCCTCAGCAACAGTCAGTCCCGAATACGGAGGCAGAGCCCGGTTATTATGGTAACCAGCCATACACTCAGTCGCATCCGACACGGAGTCAAAGTTCAGCGAGGAGCCCGTTTGGAACAGCGGCACAGGCAATAGACGGATGGATTGATCAGCTGATTCCGGGAGTGGAGACAGAACTACCTGGTGAGATGTCTGGGATGCAAGACCAAGACAAATTGATTGCCTACCTTGTGAGAAGCGAAAGCGAGAAAGGCTTACCGGTCATGGAACTTCCTATCTTCAGCGGTTCAGCCAAAGCCTGGCCGAAGTTCATTGAGAGATTCCACGATAAGGTGCATCAAAAACCAGGACTCACAGACACACATCGCATGGATATTTTGCAGTCGCATCTTGCAGAAGACGCCCAGAAATTGGTACAGGGGATAGGATTTTCAGGGAAATGCTACGCTGAAGCTCTCCTTGAGTTGAAACGCACGTTCGGTCATCGCAATAAGGTAGCGAGGGCTTATTTGGATGCAGTTACTCGTGGCCCCGTGGTACCAGCACACAACGTTCAAGCACTCCGGGACTTCTTCGTAAATGTGAGAGACGCAATCATCACACTGACTAAGTTGAACCAGACTATGGATCTGCTTGGTTCTGACATACTGATGAGAGCGGCCCGCCGTCTACTCAATAACAAGATCACGCAATGGAATCGGTGTGTTGGCGGGATATCAAAAAGCCGTGAGCCAACTATCCATGACTTTCGAGACTGGCTACAGGACAGTCTAATAACGGACTCCAACCCATATGCGATCCCCTACGACAGAAAAGAGGAGAAGCCAAAGGAGAAATCCGTCGAGAGAAGTGAGAAATAGTCCACAGTGTGGAACGTAGCAGCGAACGGAGGATAAAATTCACGAAGTTCCGATACGTACGGCGACAGGACAAGGGATGGTGGGAACGGCAGACGGAAGTCAGACGATAGTAGGAGCTGGAAATCACCGTCATGTGGTTTATGTCATGAAGATCACGCGCTGTACAAATGCAATAAGTTCATAGCAAAGGACATAACAGCTAGACGCGAGTTGGTGAAGACACTGAAGCTATGCTACAACTGCCTCAAGCCGCAGCAAGTCAAAATGTGCACATCTACCAGCAGATGCAGACAGGATACATGTTGGAGGAAACATCACAGTCTTCTGCACGATACCAAGCCCCAGGTCCAGGAAAACAGAGTTTCCAAAGCTATGTACCACACGCAGGCCAACCAGGGAACCTTCTTTTAACTGGTCGAGATATACGCCACTGGAAACAACGGGAGAACCGTACGCACAGTAGCAGTTTTGGACTCGGGAAGCCAGATAACGCTCATCCACAAATCGCTGGCTGAAGACCTGGGATTGAAAGCAGAGAGAAGACAATTGTTTGTGAAAACAATGACGTCTGAGGCCGCCACAGATTCGCAAACCGTAAATCTGAGGATTCGTGCCAAAGACTCAGTTTGGGAGAAACTTTTGGCATTCGTAAAGCCTGGACAGTGGAAGCTGATACGTTCAAGTGCTCCCCCACAGAGACTTAGCCACTGTTGGGATCACTGCCAGAACCTTGGGATACCAGACTACATAGACACGTCAGAGGTCACGATGTCGATTGCTATCGACTACCCACAGGTACACCTACAGCTGGAGGTTCGCAGAGGAGAAGAGGAACAACCTTTAGCTGTGCAGACCAAACTTGGATGGACCATTGTGGGCGTAGGCGCAATAAAGACAGATGCGGAAAATGAAGCTTTAGAAGCCAAGGTTAACTTCATCAAGACAGAAGACCAGGCGCTGCACTACCGGAGGAAGCAAAACACCAGCAGATCTTACCCCGAGACCACGCAGTAACGCAACTACATGTACTCGCTGCCGATGCCCATTGGCAGATATTGCATGGTGGTCCAGAATATCTGATAGCAGAACTGAGACGACGCCATTGGCCCATTAGCGCTAGAATAGTGGCCAGACGGGCAAGGGCAACATGCATCTGTTGCCGTTTCATGAAGGCGAAGCCGACCACACCTAAGATGGCAGACCTTCCCCGATGCCGGGTTGATGCAGCCACGGGACCCTTCTACTACACCGGAGTAGACAACTTCGGACCAATGCTCGTGAAAGTCAGGCGCAACACATCGATCAAGAGATGGGGATGCCTCTTTATGTGCCTCAGCACTCGCGTCGTACACATAGAATTGGCAGACTCCCCAGAATCTGACGACTTTATCCTCTGCCTTAGAAACTTTATTGGACGACGTGGCCATCCAAAGGAGATATTCAGTGACAACGGCACAAAATTTGGCTCAGTGAAGAGAGCTTTAACCGCAACCCTCGGCGCATCCAAGGTTGAAGAATCCGTATTACGCACAGCTCTCATTGAGACGGAAGGAGTACTGAACAGT
Organism: Lineus longissimus; assembly: GCF_910592395.1. Lineage (NCBI taxonomy): Eukaryota > Metazoa > Nemertea > Pilidiophora > Heteronemertea > Lineidae > Lineus > Lineus longissimus. The sequence continues at coordinate 10,996,030 of NC_088312.1, forward strand.
CGCCCTCTTACACACCCAAGTTCGGATCCGGATGATTTCAGCCCTCTTACTCCGAATCACTTCTTGCTTGGAAGAGCAGACAACACCCTCCCGCATGATCACTTTGAAGACAGGGAGATCAACAGCAGACGCAGATGGCGTCTGAGTCAAGTAGTCGCAGACCGGATTCAGAAACGCTGGTTCCAGGAATACTCACCCAATTTGTCCATCCGTCAAAAATGGAGAAGGGAAGAAAAGAATGTCGGTGAAGGGGATCTCGTAATAATGTTAGATGAGCAGTTGCCTCGCAGAAAGTGGGAAATGGCGCGCGTAGTGAAGATCCTGCCAGGCGATGACGGAAGAGTACGTGCGGTCAGGGTGAGGACGGCAACGAGCGAATTCACGCGTCCGGTGGCGAAGGTGGCCGTGCTTGAAGAGAACGTTCGTCCAACAGACACTAGAACAAATATCCTCCAACGATATTGACATTACAGACTTTAAGACGTTGTTGAAAGGATTTTAACCATTTAATGGTTTCGGACTACGCCTGATGTTAATCATTTCAATGAATATATCTAGTGGATAGTTTTTTGGACTATGGCTCTGCGCCTTTTATTATTATCAATATATGTGTATAAATCGTTTGACTCTTGCATAGAGTCCACTGGAGGGGAGAATGTCGGCGCTTCGCCATGTGGGTTTTTCGCGGTTTTTTTCTTCTTTACGTTTCCTGTGAAGTCACCCTCCTCGGCTACGTTGCAACGCCACGGGGAATATTGGGTGACGTCACGGGGTTCTCGGGTGATGATTGTTGTCGTTTCCGCACGGATGCGCGCTCCAGTTCCGTTTCCGTTTCCGTGTCTTTTTCCGCCTTTTTATGCACAATTTACGCATAATCCTTAAATCATATCGTAGTGTTTATAGAGGACAAAGTGGAAAATGTTATGTAAGTTTTTATAGGCCTTTTTTTCACTCACTTGTATAATATTATTTACTCTTTGTTTCCCCCGTCTCGGGAACCCAATCTGAGCCTTTTCATACATGTCATAACATTTAGTTTGGGTTCAATTTGTGTATTTCAGTTTACCGTGTTTGACCATTAAAGAGAAGTTTTGTAAAGCACGCGTTGACGTTCATTGCAAGAAGAGTCCTCACGAGATTATAAGCCATTATATACAGCATGGACATAAGCACATACTTCAAATTGAGGGAAAAGCAAGGAAGTTAGAGGAGGTTGGTCTGCATGTTTGACCTTTTAGTCGAAGCTATTTTAAAGAGGCATATTTGCCACAACTCATAGTCCTTTCCTGCGTTCTCCGTTCCTGGATTCTCCTGAAAACGGGTTCTTCAATTTGGTACAGTTTTGTCTGTGAAACTTTGTAACAACTCACTCTAAACGCGCATCTACATGTATCATGCTCGTTCGGCAAAACCAGCATGGTCATGATTGATGATTCATCAATACCTGTCTCCTTTGGTCCATGCTCCTCCATTCAAGGAACAGGCCAAGAGAGTCGTCTGCTATCTCATTCAGTTACCCAGTGTTTAGATTCTTCTTCTTCTTCTACTTCAGTCAGTGGCGGATAATCTTTGTCATCTTCTTCTCAGGGACAGTCCAGTGTAATTTGGAGGAGAGGAATCTAGTGCAGTCGCGGCATCATGTTCACAAGGTTCGCTAGGTCCACCCTACAGTCTGCAGGCAAATGGCATTGGCTGCATTGGATGCTAGCTTTGACGTCACTACGGCATGAATCGATCCAAGAATCCTATGTACACGTCCCCTGGCAACTTCACAACACCTTCCAGATTTCGTGGCGGCAAGACGTGCTGAAAGATCGCTCCTGAAATTTTTTCTTTTAAACGGAAAAACAATTCCAAGGTAACTTGAGATTTGTTTCGATAGCTTCAATCAGATGAGCCTGAACTACAAGGAGGAAATTGCCGCCGAACATGTTAAGGAAAAACACAAAAACATAAGTTTTCTGCGATGTTATTAGTTGGTTTACAATATTTCGGGTTGCCATCCTAATCTTTGGCGTCATGACGTCATGACGTCACCCCGATCCCATCCCAGAATCCTTTGTACCCCCTTGACAACGTAGCAACGTAGCAACTGCCTTGGCGACTTCATTGCGACAAGTTGTGAAAGATATTTGCTCCATAAAATTTGTCCCATCTACACAACAAATCTAAAGGTACAGTTTATTTGTAATTGAACATATAACCTCCATTTGATGGTCCCGAATTCAAACGAGCAATTACTGCCAAACCGAGATCTAGAAAATGAGCAAAAAACCCGCTTTTACCTAAATGTCAGATTTTTGACGTAATTGCTTGCAAAAAGGCCCTTAGCAACGTAGCAGTAGATCTTTGGCCGCACTGTTCATTTGTATCAAAGATTCGAAACTCTCATGGTCAAAACCGCAATTCTGATTGAGAAAAAGGAGCATACCACATTTTTGTTTTGGGGCTTTGGTGAGATTCTTAGTTTCGGGTTTGCCGATTTCTATGACGTCGATCACGTGGTCATGCTCCGCGTGTCACTTCCCCGCCGCGGATGCTATTCCGTTGGATTGCCCAGCCCCCAACGCCTGGTACTCATTATAAGTGCTCTTACAGCACTCTCTGGTACTCATTATAAGTACTCTGTGACTGATAAAACTTGTTGCGCCTTACTTTAATTGAATATTGTTCCAGAATCAAAATGGCATCAAAGACGGTGCGATCACCGTACATAGAGCAGTTGACAGAAGAATCTGAGTTAAGGATGCAGTGAGTACCTACACACAATGCATCCACTATGAAGTGGCGTCTGTTATGATACTGTGTTAATGTTATATCCGTCTCACGTTAGCCATCCATTAGCTTGACTTGTAACATGTTACATCAGAACAAATCTAAAAAAATTCACGAAATAAAAAGTAAACGTCAGCCAAAATTAACTTCAAGTTCTACCGGCCCCGCTTACAAAACAATATCACGTCAAATGAACACAAATCGTAACCTTCTTCTAGCAATCTTCTTATCTCAGCTTGAAATTAGGAGCCAGCTCTTAATTATTTTTATCTCAATCAATTGATTGATATAATTTCACTAAATTCAAGAATTATTAGTCATCAAAATGTAGCACGTTGACCCGGTACTTTGCCACCGGGCACCGGAGCCAGAATGAACTTCGGTGCAAATGCTTTCAATGTCATTTTCAGTAAACTCCTATGCCAGAAATATTCAACCAAGTATGCTGACACAAACAGGGAATACGCCAGCCAAGGTTCATCCGATCGCCTTCCGATCGAGGGAGCTAGTTGCCAAGAAGAAGCTGCGAGCAGTGATAACCTTAGCACCCAAGTAGCTGAATTTCTTGAAGCAATTATAAATGGGGTATGTGATGACCACCTTCCACTCCAAGGATCGAAACTTAATGACGAGCTTGCAGGCAAAGAACCTCCAAAGAACGTTTCAAGGAACGACGACCTTTCCAACAAAGAAGTTCAAAGGAACCACGATCTTGCCAACGAAGACATTCCGATGAACGCCGATCTTGTCAGCCATGGCGGAGCTCATTATTATCGTTACAGAAATGCGATGGCATCCAATAAGATGCCATCCTACCGTTGCCATGAGTTGACAGAACCATCGCACTTGCAGTGAGTATCATCATGTATTCATATCCTTTTCTTAGTATTCTTGTCTTTTAGACAAAGACATTTTCGTGAACTATACCTATATAACAGTTGCCGGTATCAAGTTAATCCCCACAGCCAATGATTAGTACGTACTACAGATGGACAGAATAAATCATTTTATCTGGCCGGTACTCCCTGGAAGTCTTTTAATCCTCACAGACACTCTCACTATATAATTTCAGCAACCTCGAGTTCCAACCTTATTCGAAAAAATATTTTGGCACGCTTAATGACATGAAGAAAGGCATTGGTTGTCGCACGACTGAAACTATTGGGAGCAAGGCAGTTGATCATGCGCATGCAGACCTTGGACCCAATCAAACTCATGTTCCCCAGGAACTCGATGCCACCCATGCAGAGATGGGACCAGTCGATGCTACCTTTGCGAAACAGGAGCAAGATGCTACATGTACATTTGCAAAACAGGAGCAAGATGCTCCCTCTGCAGACGTTGGGCTCGCCGATGCTACTCTTGCAGACATGGGGGAGTTCACCGATGCTACCATTGTCGGCATGGAACTCACAAATGCCACCAATGAAGACATGCGACCAGTTGAATATAAGGTGGCCAAGCAAAGGTGGAACATCTTTAAAAAGATCAAACGCAGGTTTGTAATACATGTACTTTGTCAACTCGGCCTGCGAAGGTTCGCCTCATGTAGCCACCAAGATAAGTTTCGTGTCGCTTAAAGTTCTTCAGTTCTCTTCTAAATATGCCTTCTGAAGGAGACACTCAGTCTGGCAGGAAAAATGCTTGTCCGACTTTCTCTTGCGATTGGTGTTGGCTTTCTTTTGACATGCGTGTGCAGGTATGGCTATTGACCACTTATGTCATTGTTTCAGGTTTCGCCGACAATCATCAAACCATGCTGCTGGCTTTACCCAGATTGTAGAGCAAGGTGCATCCTTTGCAGAACAGGAGCAAGAGGTCACCTTTGGAGAACAGGAGCAAGATGCTACTACCATTGCAGACATGGAGCTCGCACATACTACCTTTGCAGACATGAAACTTGCCAATACTACCATTGCAGACGTGGAGCGCGCCAATCCTTCCCTTGCAGACATTGAACTTGCAAATGCTACCATTGCAGACATGCGACCAATTGACTATAAGGTGGCCAAGCAAAGGTGGAACATGTTTAAAAAGATGAAACGCAGGTAAGGGATACTTTGTCAACTAGACCGGTTAGACTATAGGTTCGCTTATATAGCCCCCATGAACCACCAGGTTTGAGTATGTGCTCTTAAGATAATAGGTTTCGTATGGCTAAAAGTTTTTCAGTTCTCTTCTAGATATGCTTTCTAAGAGAGACACTCAGACTGGCAGCCTGCTAAGAAAGATGTCCAACGAAAGATGGAAAATGTTTGTCCGACTTACTCACTCTTGCGATTGATGTGGGCTTTCTTTTTATAGACATGCAAGTATGACTATTGACCGCTCATGTCATTCTTTTAGGTTTCACCGACAATCGTCAAATCATGCTGCAGGCCTTACCAAGATTGAAGAAGAACCTGCCGACATCGCCAATGAGATTGACGACATAGTTCAGGAAGTAGCAAGCACTGATGACCCTGGCATGATTCAGGAAACAGCAAGCATTGATGAACCGGTCAGCCAGGGAGCTGATGAAAATAACAATCATCAGAAACAGAAGACTGATAAAAGAAGGTCACCTCTGAAGAAGCTGAAAAGCAGGTAAGGATTCTCTTCTGCTTGAGTTGTAGTCCACTGGCAACCAAGTGATGAAGTGTTGCTACCTATAGCAATAACTCCACCATGTCAGCCCCTCATTGACGGCGAATATGCGAACTGGTGTGAGTCTGCTTCTTACCACCCATTCTAACTTAACCGAGGAAGAAAAGTGGTAAACCTCAAGGTCATGAGGAGCAGTCAGTCAGACAGTCGGACAATATTTCATTGTCTCAAATTCTTCAAAAATCTTTACTGCAAACTGTAATATCTTTTCAGAATTCGGCGCTTGTTCGAACTTGATGCTGCTTGTACCATCAGCACTTTGGATGACATTGATATTTTGAGTGCTAGATCATCCACATACGCATTGGACAAGCAGAATGACATTGATGGAGACACTCTGTCTACCTTGGATGAAGCTGTCGTCGTCGATAGGATTGATGTAGCAACTGTTGAAGTACTGAGTGATGACAACACAGATCATAAGAGAAAAGAGGTAAACTGCCTATGAATTTTAAGCAAGTTTCGGCTATATAGTAAATACTAATTCCGAAGTACCTGTTCTTGTATCCCAAAGTGCAGCAGTTTGTCAAAGATGGTCATGTTGCTTTCACTATTTGAAGGTACTTTTGGAGACTAGATGAAACAGCTTTCATAGATTTAACATCGAGAGAGCTTGGCCTTTTGCTATGTGTTCCGTTCGAGTTTTTCTCATGCTGATGTCGAACGCCGGCAGTGGGCTCCTGGCTGTAGCTGCTGTGATTGTCGAAAATAATTCAAGTCGTAAATTATTTCTTCCACTTCCTTTCCAGAGGTCACGAGGTAAGGGGAGTAAGATCTGGAAGCGTATCAAGCGAGCAATGACGTGCTCGTGTCTCCGCTCCCAAACCTCCCAGTAAACCCGCACCACTCCTTCCAAGACTCTAAGACCATGCGGCAGGTGCAGTTCCGTGGAGTCGAAGATCCCCATCGAGGTGTGGGCCGGTCTACCATCTACGGCACCAGCCCTTGAGCATCTCTGGTCACGAGTGCCACCAAGAGCACTTGTTCTGTGGAGATGCCTTGGGTAAAGGTTGATGAGGTTAGAAACCTTTCAGAGTTGGAGATCAGACGGGGCTGACGCAATCGGGGAGTAAGTAACGCCAGACTGGATTTGTAAAGGAATGCGAGAAAAACCAAAAAATTTCACAAAATTCTTTTTTTTTCTCACTTTTTTTTGCTATGCTCGAAATGTGTCATGTCTAGTAAACTTTATAGTAGTCTCAACACAGGCCGGAATTACATTTGTAGATTTGTCATTGATGAATCTTCCGAGCTGTGGTGAAGAATAGCTGTATTGTTGAAACCTGGATTCTAACCAGGAGGACGGAAACACGAAGTAGGTGTAGCACCGAAACTCGCACCAGTGACTAACCGTCAGGAAGGTTGCTAACGCGAGTCTCGGCTTTTTTTACGTGTGCCAGCTAATGGATTATTCCATGGCCACTCTTAATGGGACTTGGGGCTGGTGGTGGTTACCTTGGGATCCGATTTTTTTATACAGCAGAAAACCACTTCCTTCGACCATTTCTTTCAATATCCTACTCTGGAGTCCATCCCTGAACGAAGACGCCCAAGAGATCGAATGCTTTGTCAGTTTTCCGACTGGATCCCACGTAAGTCACAGTGTCTGATGGTGGACCACGCCTGCACCGCACCAAGGCCTGTTTGGCCCGGTCTCGGCTCCGCGGCCCCAACCTATCGCTTTCGCAGGTCTTAGAGTCAGCGCCAAGGGAGCAACACCAGAAAGAAGCAGCACATCGATAAAACCAACCTCTAATATGCAAAACATCACTTGTCTCTTCTCGACCAGGACAACGACGAACATTATCATTAAATCCATCACCGAGTCTCCTTCCATCAAAAACGGCGAATGGACCTTTTGAATTATTCTGCGCTTCTTATTAAAATGTTAAAACCCAAAATGATTTGTTGAGTCAGTCTTCTGAAGCTGCGTATACGTATTCTCTACAGGAATCACTGTCATGATCATCTTCTTGTTCCGTGGACAATTTCCCTCGAGTCAACAGATCTTATTCCGCGCCCCATCGTAGGTTTGACAGCGTCCCTACCGTAAAGCCGCCAAATGTCAAGAATTGCATGATTTTGCCACACTTTTCCGCCGATGAAGCCACAAATTACAGCGTTGTATAAGACGTACCTGGGCAGATCGATATAGGTTGGGCGGCATCATTTAATATCCCAGTTTATCAATATTGCATGAAATATATAAAATAGATTATCATGTTTAATCATGATATATTGTGCAATCCGATGGCACCAACTGAAGTGGATTTTTATATATTTTGATACGAAATCTCACTACTTCTCTTGTGCGCCATCAGAAGGCCTGGTTAGGTCCATGGGGTAGGTCGAATTGTTTTTTTGTGTCTCATTACCACAGTGCATTCCCTTTAAAAGTGACATTAATTTGCAGACGTCGCAATCATTACGTCATTGAATATGGTCTTGTGTGATGACCATGCACCCTGAGACAAAGAATAGGACGAAGGCCAAATTAAACTCGTGCAGAATTTCAATTCTGAAAGAAACCCTGAAGACAATGACGGGTTAAGATCAACGAAATGGAAAATTTGACGCATTCACTGGATAAAAATGATAGCAAAGAGGAACACAACAGTACTGCGTACGACGCAACACCTCAAACCGCCGCCAAAAATGACGAAGGGCGGTTACCAGATAGTCGATCATTGAAGCGGAGTAGCCTAATCGGTGAAATTCCATAACCATGATTTTCAGTCTCACATAAAGCAATGTGACATCATTACCATCGATCTTGATTTATTTCTGGTAAACAATAATATACGTGCATTCCCTTCAGGAGACAAGGCGTTTCCCATAATTGTGTCATCTGCTGAAGTCGGCTGCGTCTCTCGTCACCTGCTGCGATGGAGTACACACCGAGTGTCACTAGACGAGTGAAGCGGCTACGACGGGGGTAAGACAATTGTTGTATTGAGGTGTCGTGTGTTGTAAAAACGCAGGTTTTCGACCATTGCGTACACTTTCGACAATACCGGAGTCAGTGATTTGATTTGGTGTCAGCTCATTTTCGGTCCGCAATAAAAAGTGCGCAACATGACTGACGCGACACGCCTTAAAAATCGTGGCGAGTTGCACGAGAATGATACCTCCTCTCGCACTGCTCACTATTCTTCCTGTGCAGTACTGGCCAGAAATAAGCTTCCATTTTTACTACAACAGCAACAACGTGCTGCTTTCCGCACATGTTTTATATGCAGGTACTCTCCAGGGTCCTGTGCACCTTCACCGGGGTAGGACACTGGCATTATTGACCAACACTGGTCGCCCACCTGCCAGCCCCTCTATATAATAAATAATAATAATTTTCATTTGTATGGTGCTTTTCCGCGGTTTAACCACGCTCAAAGCGCCCCGCTCCACTCGTTTTCAACTGTCTCTTGAATTTTCACGGTTTGTCTCTGCTCGAAGGGCTTGGGGCAGTTTGTTCCAAAGGATTATGATCAAAAAACTTGCCCATAATCAAAAGCTCAGAGTATGGAACGCAGCGGCTATTCGATTTTAGCGAAGAGTCACCCTGGAGACGGTGACGATGACTTAGACGAAAATATACCTCTCTCGTGTAGAAGTCTTCTAACGATGAAAACCCGAAGGCTTGATACCAAATGCGGTCACGTTGTCATAGCAAAATAAACGTACGTGCACGAGATGTGTTAAGATGCAATCACTTACAAATTAATTATCAACAAGCGACATGTGTTGGGGGAATGGTCTGGTTCAGTTTCCTTGGAAACCTGTTATGCAATCCCATCTCCTCACCGTTCTATAGAAAATAACGGTACTCTATCTATAGAACATCGTCATTGATGGCTAGTCTAAGTCCCAATTCGGATACGTCTTTGAAAGTGAATCAAAGGTTGGTAGTTACGATAATCGGGAATATTTTATCGATCAATGACTTATCGGCATTTCCATTTGCAACGCGAGAACGTTGACAACCAATAATTTCTCACCCGTCACAAAAGCACCACAAACGACAGCGCTGATGCGACAAAGGCGGGTAGAATATATCAAATAAGATGAAAGCCTTACATGATAGCTGGTTTCTGCTTCTTCTATAACTTTTGTACTTTTATACATGTTTAGTCTGGTAAGCTAACAAAGACATGAAGATCCTGTCGAAGCTACAGGTGACCAAAAGTAACATTCCTTGTCACGTACAATATTCTGCAATAACTTCTTTACGAGCCCATTTCAGAAGCAAGACACTTTCAGAAAAGCATAGTTTATTGATTGATGAAACAGACGAAACACCTATTGAAGGGATCCGTCTGGTCCTGTCCTTGAACGATGCGTGCCAAGTTTTAAGTTTTCGTGTTGGTTCATTTTGATAAGTTATTTGATCAAACGTATCTCATTATGGCAGGATGTCGGCCCCAGTTGGCCAGGCCAAGATCGACCACCGTGGAGAGGTATACAGACGAACCCGGTGCCGCAGTGACGTCCTCAGTGACTATGACTTCAGCACAATCAACGACTTGGATATGGAATGGTTCAGTGTGGCCGGGTCGAATTCTCATCATGGAGGTTAGTGGCCACATTGGCTTAAATAATAATTTTATCCATAAGTGACCAGAAAAAAATCATAGCCAGCTTTCTTTTGAAATGCCTATGCCGCGCAGCTTGTCCTATCTCTAGACGCTCAGATAAAATAAATGTATATTTCCCTGCTGCGCATTTTGACCCGAGACGTACAGTACAGGCTCCACCAGAGATGGACATCTCACCGAGACAGATACTTATGTTTCAAGTAGTGGCCAGACAGATATATTTCACCCGGTGGTTTATCTAGTTGAGACAGATATTTTAACCTGGGGTGGATATCTTCAGCTGTGACTGGAGTTTTTAGGCCGGGTTAGCCATCACAACAGATCCATCTCGTCATCACCTAAAGAAGTCCAGAGCAAAAAATCAGAACTGCATATGCCAGAGTTGTTTTTCTTTCGACTGTGTACGATGTCTTTTTCTCAGACAATGGCGTCAACCGAGGTTTCATTGGTGATTCCCAAGATGGACCTGACTTGACGACAGTGGGCTTATCGGACTTCGACGAGGACATTGCACTCCTAAAGGAGGATGCTGTTTTCCAGAGACGGGTGAGTGTTCAGCCGGTTATGTAGTTTTAAGCAGTAAAAGATAAGAAATTGGAGAAGGATGCCGTTTTAATAATATACCCCACTATAAGTGGCGTCAGATGATATTATGAATAGAGGGAGACAATGTCACAATCGCGAATCGTCTCCCCAACCACCTCTGTGCTCTCCCTCTCCCAGACCCAGCCACTAACCTTGGACGGTTTCGGTTATTATTTCAGGTGTCCAGAAAAATGAAAGTATACCTGATCAACAGACAGGAGGCTGAAGTGGAGACACTACTTGACCACATCGTTCAGAATCAGGGCGGTTTGGACGAAGCACTGCTCTATGTTATATCATCCATGTACAACGAAATAAAGGTAAAACATCGTTATATCAACAAACAGGCACCACAGAAGGCATCTAAAACCGTCCTCACCTCGCCACGCAACTACATGTATGCCGGCACGACTTTTTTGTGGGCGGCGGCGAAAATTTACCATCTCCTTCATTTTCCTTAAAGAAATGCCTAGCGCAGTGACCATGCTGTGATCGAGACTTGTACATTTTGGTGCAAACCCAGTCAGGAGCTATCGCGACCCTGAGGTGGCTCACCCATATCACAATCGGATATTATCTTTACTTATCATTTACTGGGGCTGGTGCAGCCATGACGGATGACGGTCTTACAGTGTATACCTTTATTCTAGGTGCAAACCTTGACTAGGATCCTCCTAAACCGCGGCGCCTCACCCCTCGCCCTCGACAGTGACCGTAAGACCCCACTCCACCACTCCGTCCAGCGCGGTTTCTACGGCGTTTGTGTGCGCCTCCTCGAATCTGAGGTGGACCCTCTCGCCCCGGATAAGGATGGACTGACTCCTTTTGACTGGGCACTAAAGGATAAGAATGATGCCGTAGCAGCTTTGATACTGCAATATGTTCCCGCCAAGACGTAAGTCTGTTTCTAGTGTTTTGTCTCTCACAGTAGTTGACAATTCTCTGATCTTTGAAATCGAGGGTAAATCTCGGAGTTAATCAAAGTTGCTATCATCAATGACTTAAAAACGTCCGTCTCTCCTTCATCCCTTCCAGCGTGCTTTCCAAGTTTTCTGCTCCGGATCAAAGTGGCAAAGCTGCTGAATATTCCTTCCATAATCTCATAAAGGAATCGATGCACGTGAGTATAAATGTGTAATACTGGTATGAGAATTCTTAGACTCGAAAACGAATCAATGACCGACATGTTCATGTACAAATATCGATACGTTTGATTACGCATAAATATGTTTACGTCTGGGTGCTGTAATCTCAACCTCGCTATACAGTTATCAAGAATGAATAAAACGATGTATTTGGGTTACTCAGCTATCAGAAAAAATGTGCTGATTTTTGGCGTTGTGCGTGCGGGTCCCTCCTTCCTTGAAATAGGAGACTTTGGATTGACGCGCTACGCAGATAAATCGGAATAATGTACAAAAATATTGCACAATGTAACATGATATAATACATATTTCCTCTAAATTTGTGTACTAAATGCATAATGTAACATGATATAATACATATTTCCTCTCAATTTGTGTACTAAATGACCCAAAGAATAAACCAGCACGTGCTGAGAGATGCTTGGAGATAGACGACACGCCTTTGTGGCACTGATGATCAATCATATTGATTGGAAATCAAGCTCGCCAAGCTCATCATGTTATCTTGTATCTTTGTTTATCGAACAGTTATGGCCGTAAGCCGATGATAACCGATATAAGCGCGCGCAGTGTTGGTTTATAAATCATATTTCTCCCCATCAGTGAAGTCCCTGAAGCTTTTGAAGAACCGACGAATGCATCGTGAAGAAAAAATATTTTGGAAGCCGCAAATAAGTGTAAACCATGCATTCCGCTCAAGGCGGACCCGTATAGAACACAGCGGGAATGAATTGGGCGTGGTCATATCCCCGAGATGGGGTGGATACTAGCCGTTGACGGCGAATGTACATAATCATAGACTCTAAATGCCGGTGACCATCGGCATCCCGACAAGTTCCCGGTATTGTCAGGATCCTGTCGCGAAGGTTTACGGAAGCTGTTGGATTAGCCCCGGAGGGTCCTTACGTACACCGCTGTCCAGCTAAAATTTCAACAACGGTTCCCATCCAAGCATGGCGGCGTTTCTTGATTGTCATGCATTCTTTAATTTTGTTTCAAGAAAACTGCTGTGGCTGTGCTTGACTGCACCCTAGAACCATGCAGTACGACAGGGTGTTTCAGAGTCCATTATCACATCCAAGAAGCAGACGAGAAGGGCAGGGCACCCAGCCATCCAGACTACAAGAAGGAGAGAAAGTCTTCCTTCCAGTTGATCTCCGAAACGGACAAGGCGGTAAGAACTATAGTCGATTATATCATTCTAAAAGAACATCCCTCTTGACCCTCATGTTTGGCATTGCCGCGTTGTACGATCTCGGTACGCTCCCGCGCCGGCGAGGGTGTGCGTGCCCAGAGCCACGGACTTCTCAGTCCGTTCCACTGTGGAAACGTCGCTGTTCCAAAGTTGTCGACGAGAAGGCGGATTCTCTTTAGTTTCTTTAATGTCTCATTTATTCTGGGTAGGACAGATCCGTCAATAAATATTTGATGTCTTTTTTTCAGGAGCTTGGTCTCCATGATGCCGTACGACTGCTGGTAAGACGCAAATGGAAACTCTACGCACGCATCAGATTTCAGTAAGTCACTTTTTTGAATATCGTTTATCATTAAGGAAGGATAAAGACTGTTACCTGCCAAATCTATGTCGCCAAGAGGAACCACGTTTTGGTCAGAAGAGGCTGGGTAACAGCATTGCCCTTACAAACGGACTTCACAAATCGGACAGGAAATCAGATCGGTCTCGGGTAATGCGCAACAATTCTCGGGAACTTGTCGGGATGACGGTGGTCACCGAATGCATTCATGAAACACATTGATTGTGACTCTGTCCCGATGAGAATATCAGACCCGTCTTCGCGGACGCTGTCGCTTTGCGTCGCTGACATGTACGGATGATACGTTTGCTATCTACAGACAATATGATCGCCGGTGGGTTATCTTATCTTATTATCTGTGAAAAGTGCTATAAAAGGAAGTCGTACCCTGTTTGTCGTTTCAGATTCAATGCCATTATCTTCCTTTTCTCAACCTTCTCTCTGACATACGCCGCAGTATTGGCCTCCCTCGTAGAAAACCCCTGCGTCTATGAGACTCCCTTTCAAATATCACGGGCGGTCGCAGAATGCATAGTGGTTATAATGGCTGTTTATGCCTTTGTGCTTGAACTGGTGCAAATGAAACGGTAAGAGTATTGGAAGTGACTATTTGGCAAGCCCGGCTTACCAAACAGCGACTTTTTCTTGTCCTGAATGGAGAGCCGAACTCATTAATATTAAAGTAAAGTCTCCAGCTCGCCAAACAGGTTAGATTTTTTACCTGTTTGGCAAGCAGGGTGGCTTTTTAGTGCTGTTTGGCAAGCGGCTCTCCTAACAGGACAAAAAAATATGCCTGTTCGGCGAGCGGCTTGCTAAATAGACCCGGCCAAGAGTATTTGATATCATGATGGGTTTTTTTGAGACCATACGACCATTGTGTTTGTGATTGCGCCACCCTCAAACATTGGATTTCAACTTGAAGGAACAGACGACGTGTCCCTTAATTTATACTGAATTCATTTAGTCCTGCTCAGTTTTGGACAGATTCATGCTTGCCACCACCGCAAGACCAAGCAAATCATCAGTTTCATGACACAGTGAACCGGGGACAGCTATCTTACGTAGTCTATTCGCAACAACTGTAATTTCATCCTTTCAGCAATGGTCTCGATTATTGGCTTGACCGCTACAATTGGCAAGACCTCAGCTCTACCATCCTTGTCCTCACTGTCATCCCATTGCGATTCTACCAGGTCAATGCCCAATGGACAGTCTTCTCGCTTGGATACCTCATGTGGACAATGAGAATCTTCAAATACGCGCCCATATTTTCGTAAGTAGAATGGAGCGACCTATCCTGGGACAAGATCTTCTGAAAGAATATCCCAATAGAAAGTTCGTCCTCACCAATCAGGAGTTGATGTCTCTCACGAAATTTCTGCCAACCATTTTGGTGTATCAGGAATCATCGTCCCTCAAGAAATTTACCGACCATTCTGATGTATCAGAAATCTTCTCTCAGGAAATTTCGAACAAACTATTCCAGTGTAACAGAAATCATTGTCCCTTGGGAAATTTCGCTGAAACCACTCTGGTGTAACAGAAATCATTGTCCTTTGGGAAATTTCGCTGAAACCACTCTGGTGTAACATAAGTCATTGTCCTTCTGGAATTTTCGCCCCAACCACACCCGTGTGACAGAAATCATTGTCTCTTGGGAAATTTCGCTGAAACCACTCTGGTGTAACAGAAATCATTGTCCTTTGGAAAATTTCGCTGAAACCACTTCAGGTAACTGAAATCGTTGTCCCCTTGGAAAACCTTCCCGACTCAAAAGCACGAGTTTTTAAACAACTTCATGCATTTTTATGAAAAGTAACTTATTCTTTATTACTTTCCAGCCAAACTGGTGTTTACGCCCAGACCTTGTGGCATGTGGTGTTCCACGACTTCCCTCAGTTCATTGTGCTTTTCATGGTGATCTTACTCGCCTTCAGTGGATCGTTCCTTCTCGCACTGAAGGGAGAGGGACACATGGGAAAACACGAAGAAACAGAGTAAGTAAGAAAAGGCCCGAATACATCAATGTTAATTCGAGATTTGTTCTCTTAAAGGGCCAACTTGGGTATAAGATATGTTGGGGTTTTTTTACAAAAACGGCTTCCAGCAGGACCGCAACCTCTCCAAACACGATTACTGAAAACTCTTTGAACTGCAATAAACAACGCACAAGAATGTGGTGTAGCCTTAGGCCTGCCTGAAATTCGCAAGTCAGACCCCCAAACTGCCTTCCAACACTGGTGAAATCGTTATCAGAGAACGGTATCAGTGTGACACTACAAGTGGCGGCGCATGGTGTCAAGTTGGCACATTATCCTCCTGGCCAGGTAAATCACACGGCCAAGTTGTCCCTTTAAGTGAGATGCAAACAAATCAATGTTCCAAGAAGAATTGTGTGGATTTGTAGAAGGTTATGATCAAGAGTGTCAAGTGGGAATGTCTAGCTTCAAGCTTAAATGGGAAGAACATGATCAAGAGTTTGCAAGCTGTTTGGATCAAGAATGTTGAAGTATGGCTTAGAATCACTTCCCATAGGGAAGAGGTTGTAAGGCTGTATCCAGATTTAAAATGTTGTCGACACAAGAGTGCTGCTAGAACCTTGGGTCTTGATTTGAGACTGTCAAGCTTTAAGGAATCTCACAAGTTTTCCATCAAGAAAGTTATTTAAGCCAATAGAATATTCCTTATATTTCAGTTCTTTCTGGCACATCCTTTATACTGGTACAAGGACATTTATTGAAGGTGAAAAGGTGGTGGAGTACACCGGAGATGATAAATACGGGTATGCAATATTTTGAAATTCCATGCGCCCTTCAGAACTCCGAATATAAAGAAGAAAGCTGTCAAGAACCAAGCATATTTATTGATCAAGGCCTCCTTGGTGTCAATGTTTTCATCTCGAAACCTAAATTGTCAAATAATGGTCAGTTTGAAGAGACACCTTACTTCAAGTATGCCTTCAAAATAAAACCAAAGGACAGTTAGTTGGCTGGAGATATAAGCAAGGATGATTAACTTTATCAAACTCAATTCACCAACTTGATTTCACACAAGTTTATTCTAATTTTCAGGACCCTTGGTTCAATCCTGATGGTCTGCTTCCTGCTGACAGTCAACATTCTGCTCCTCAACATACTGATAGCTCAGCTGAGCGATGCTTACCAGAATGTTCAGAATGAAGCTAAGAGAGCACTGATCCTTAACCGAGCGTGCATCGTCACTAGAGTCGAGATCAACAGTATGTTTACTGGAAAGGTAAGACGACCTAGACAGGATAGGAGGGGGGTTCATGGCAGAATTTCACACCTTGGTCTAGTTGGGGACCTATTAGTGGTGCAATAATGTGTCAACCTAGTATTTGACATAAAATAGAATGAATACTGTCACTTTCATGGGCCAAAATACTTGAATATACAGTAGAACCTCTCTATTAAGGTCACCCTCGGGACAGACAAGTGTTGTCCATAATAGAGAGGTGTCCTGATAAGAGAGGTCAAATTGAATGAAAAGTTCCACTTTGGGACCAAAACTACTGTCCTTACTAGAGAGGTGGTCCTTCTTATGGAGGTGTCCGTTAAGGGAGGTTCCAATGTATGTACCTTTTTCAGGGGTTCCGCTCTCGTTTCTACAAAGAGGTCGAGGAAATCGACAACCTAACCAAAGCGCTGAGTAAATGGGACACAAATGGGAGCGACAAAAACTCCACCTCCAACGGCATCACAGATCAGATGGAGATGCAAGAACAGAGCTTGTTTACCATCAAGAACCGACTGATACGACAGGAACAGAGGGTGGTCAATCAGAGCAGACAACTTGACAAGATGCAGTGAGTGTTCTCTATGATTCACAAATCCCTGTCTGATTGAACGAAGGCGATTCTCTCTCCAGCCCGATTTAGAGTCCACAACAGATTAAATCCCACCGTGAAAATTTTAACTTGACCTAGATATGCATCCAGGAGCAGAGAACCTTGGTCGAAGTCTGATTTTTGAGCTTTGCAGGTATCACATGAACACACACAACTTGCTCGATACAAGTGAAAATAAAATCCCAATTGTAATTTTCAGGATGGACCTGAAGAGGTTACTAGAACTGACTCTAAGGGGAACAACGTCTCCGGATTTCTTCAAATCGGCCACCCTTGACAGCAGAATAGGCAAAACATATCAGGAGAAACAATCCGCATCTCATTCCCAGTTTAGTTTCAGTTCAGGAGATTTGTTGAAAAATGGCTCCCTTCATTCATCTGACATTCTTGCTCCAAATAATGGCGCCGCTATAATACGGAGGGAATTTCTTGGAGGGTTTCATCGGAGAGATGCTGATTGTGATGAGAAGGGGTTACACGACAGTGCAACGTATTCTGCTAATCTGAATCCGAGCAATGGCGTGCACTTTGGAGAAGACCAACTTCTTGGAAGTACAAGCCAGAAAGGAGGGGATGAGGGGATAGGGTTATGGAAGGATATAGACATGCATTTGTTTGATCCTCTTGGAGAGGGAGGCCAAGAGGCAATAGAAGGGGAAACAGCAAACCTGAGGGATTGTTTTAAAGGTAAAATGACTGCAGCTGAAGGAGGGAAAACAGTAGACGACACAGGACTTGAATTGAACAAAGCAGACGTTAATGCAGGACCGAAACAGAACGATGAAGCAGACGTCTCCCCTAATTTGGCAACGCCAGCAGATTTGGGAGCTGAATTAGAGGAAGTTGTAGCTGGTATGGGAGTGCCTTTGCCTGAAGTAACACTTATTGATGTAGGTGTTGGAATCCACGAGCAGATGGAAGAACAATTGAAGGTTGATGAGGTCCCATTAAGAGCAGACGGTGGGACGACAGAGGTGCAAGATGACCTTATGCAAGGCATGAAAGAGACTACTAAGGTGGAGGAACTGGTTGAAGTTTGGGTGAATGGAGCAGGCAGAGCTTCAGAGGAGAAGGTGGGTGGAGAAGGAATCACCAGTGAGAAGAAGGAAGAGGTGGAGGACGCTGCAACGGCTGAAAAGAAAGACAATAAAGATGAGAAGATGGAAACGGAAGAGTCTGTCCAGGCGATGGCAAAAACGTTTGAAGGAGGAAATTTACTCCGGGATGAGGCAGATGCAGATGTTCATCCAAACATGGATAGAGCTGGGTTGATTAAGGCACTGGCCGATGGAGATGAACCTGGGTTGTTTGGAGCGGTAGTAAACATGGCTAAAATTGGGTTGGTTGGAGCAGTGGCAGACGTTAAGACGGACACAGATGAACATGGGTTTGTTGAAGGTGAGGTAGATGTTCATGCAGATACATCTATGGATAGACTTGCTGATGCCGCTACAGAAGTTCAAATACATGTTGATGAAAATCTTTTGGATGAAGCAGTAGCAGACGTCAGTGTAAACAAAAATGAAACTGAATTGGTTACAGCAGATTCTGCAAATATTGATAGTGACGAAGCTGCTTTGGTGGACGAAGATGAAGAGGACCCAGTAGGGGTTGACGAGGTGGCTTTAGAGATGGACCTGATAGATGAACCAGTTGTGTACGCAGACACTGCCCAACTCCTTGCAGAGCAGAAAATAGATTCAGAGAGACACGGATATGCAAATCAAGCTGCAGATGACCTTGAACCTTCTTGATTTGCATAATTGGTGGGAGGCACTGAAATTCACATTCACAATGGTAATGGGAGGACACCAATGGCTTTGCAGACGTAAAAGTGTTTAAAATGTACGTTGAAATAACTCCAGAAATGAAAACATAACAGTACAAGCAATATGTGGCAGAAATTACTTGCAATTGATGAGATGGGAGGCAAAAATGGTTCACCAAAGATGGCAAAAGCAGTAAATATTGTACGGCCATAAGTGGCAAATACGATTCACCAAAGATGGCAAAAGCAGTAAGCATTGTATGGCCATAAGTGGCAAATACGATTCACCACAGATGGCAAAAGTAGTAAGCATTGTATGGCCATAAGTGGCAAATACGGTTCACCAAAGATGGCAAAAGCAGTCAGCATTGTATGGCCATAAGTGGCAAATATGGTTCACCACAGATGGCAAAAGCAGTAAGCATTGTATGGCCATAAGTGGCAAATACGGTTCACCAAAGATGGCAAAAGCAGTCGGCATTGTATGGCCATAAGTGGCAAATACGGTTCACCAGTTTGCAAAAACAGTTTCCAATCGATGGCAATAAGTGGCAAATTGTTTACCAAGGATGGCAACAACAATTGCAATGGCCATATGTGGCAAATACAGTTCATAAAGGCTGCAAATAAGTGGCAAAAACAGTTTGCAACAGATGGCAATAATGTTCTCGAAACAAATTGGCACATAGACAACCCAACTGTCTGTAAAACAGAATGGACATGTACCAATAAACTATTTCACATCAGTTATGATAACAAATGAAGTCAAGAGTTTTTACCACCTACATGTAGAAATGCTTTATTTAAACAAGATAGAGCATACAAATGTACAACAAAATATCTTTTCTGGGAAGAGTACATACTTGGACAACTTTTACATGATTTTAAGGTTTTAGACATTATTCTTGAAAGGGACTCGTGCAGTATTACTGACCAATATCAGTCCAAGTAGTCATTATAATTTATACACCCAGCGTGAAGTACTAATGATTCTTTCGTATTAAGAAATAGGCTGGATTACTCCCAGAAATTATTGTCAGCACTTTAGTCCCTTTGGCATTATATATAGCCTTTTATCAGGTCACTGGGATCAGATAGCTGGGATCAGATAGCGGGGATCAGATCACTGGATCAGATCACCAGATCAGATGACAGGGATCAGATCACTGGATCAGATCACCAGATCAGATGACAGGGATCAGATCACTGGATCAGATCACCAGATCAATGACAGGGATAAGATCACTGGATCATATCACTGGATCAGATCACTGGATCAGATCACCTGGATCAGATCACTAGGATCCACCACTGGTATCAGTAACGCCATCACACATGCCAGAAAAAGCAAGAATTTTATAATGAAATTTTTGTTTTCCCTGTAGGAGGGATCAGATTTAAATACATGTATGTATATATATACATCACACTTGAGATCTTCCATATTATAAATTATTTCACAGAGAAATATTGTTTGATTATTGTCGTTGTTGTTTCGCTAGGATACTGTAAATCCCTTTATTTTTGCAACCATTTTAGCCATTTATGTGCAAGTGGGTTACAATCCTAAACTTGAGGAGCGCAAAATAGGGGTTTACAGAAATTCAGAGAGATGCCAAAACCGGCATGAATACATCGGTGGGCTTTTCACAAGATGATTTTCATACCATCTACAAAGGACCGAATTCTCAACTGTACTGAAGCCTGAACCGTGGTTCCAATGAATAAACAGATTCCTGGGCCACCTGCATGACTTCACATCTGGCATGTAGGCCCTGAATCTGTACTTTCAATAGAATCAACCAAATGCTTATATGAATTCTTTTACAAGATTCGTCACCAGGTAAATGTTTTAAATAATTACAAACATACATGTACAGTTCTATAGAACAATCATAATACAAATATCATACAAAAGTTGAAGCACCAATGAATAACATCAATGGCTGAGGTCAAGTCCAACGTAAGCTTGGTTGGTGGGAAGAGCAGACTGTTGTGAGTCCATAACCTAACGGCATATAAAGTCATCTGACCATGTTGTGGATATCGGGCCATAAACTGCAACCTTTACATTTTTTTAATGTAACACCAAGCTAGCGCTGGAATTTTTCCTCAACCAATATACATGAACTCTGATTCATGCTCACCACACTGCATGGATATTACTTGTAAGTCACAAGATTCCTCACCAGACTCTACTGCACTCGCACAACAGCTATAGGGCAAATTTCAATATTATGTAAACTTGGCAGTTTACAATTTGTTCAGGTGGTCGCAGAATTGATTTTCAAGGTTTGAAATATTATAATTTCATGTGAAATGATAGGAAACGACGACGACTGGTAAAAGAGGACATGCATTTGAGAGAGAATAACATTCGTGCAGTGATTATAATTTAGTTTTGACTTCAAACTTTATAGCCCGTTTTACTCAAAAGCTGACACTCACAACAGGTATATATACAACAGAACCTCACTAATAAGGACACCCTTGGAACTGACAAGTGCTGTCCTCAATAGAGAAGTGTCCTGATTAGAGAGGTCAAATTGAATGGAATGTACCAATTCGGGACCAAAACTAGTGTCCTTTAAAGAGAGAGGTGTCCGCTAAGGTAGGTTCCACTGTAACGGGCTTTCTGTTCTGGCCATACCATCAGATCAGAGTCTCTAAACATGATCCAAGATTCACACTACAGGGTAGCCCAGAATTATTTCCCCTCACACAATGGATACACAAAAGAATTCAATTTTGCGAGGGAAAATAATTCTGGGCCACCCTGTAGTGTGGGGAGGAGTAATTGTGCAACGGTTCTTGTATCCAGGATGAGCCAAAGCGAGGCAGATCTCTGTGCGCGATGCGTTGACCCTAATTTTTTTAAGGATTACACCGTTTTTGTTCGCACATTTTTATCCATTGTTTCACGATATCTAGTGCGTCTATCGAACACCAGGTGGTGCCAATAGTCAGTAATAAGGCATACATGCATACCTGTGTAAGATAGATGGCTAAAGCTCAAGAACTTTCTATACAGGAAAGAAAAGATCAAAGGTATTCCCAACGGAAATATATTTCATTTCAATTCATTAGAAATTTGAATGAAGCTCTATAAATTGGCTATGGCACCTAAGAAATCAATGACACATAAATAATACTTAGATTCTAAGACAGTATAACAGGGGTACATTCAAGAGTTTGATTCCAAAACCCACAGAACAATACTTCAAACAACTTCACATTTTTATTGCTCTTTTAATTCCTCTCACTTTTTTCTCAAAAAGACGAATATTGGATCATAATTTGGAACCAAACCCTTAGGTCAGTCACACAAATGTGTGAGGTGACTGCTTTATTGCAAATGGCCCTTGAGTTATGAATGTACAATGTATGTCAATAGTTTTTATTTAAGTCTTCATTTTACAAAACATTTTTAGACATATTCTTATATCAAATTGAACAACATACCATCAAATATTAAAATTTAATTCATTACCTGGCATTTTTAGCCCAGAACTGCTGCGTCTTTTGGTGACCCTTTCACAGTTACGATGTAGACATTCACAAACCAGTTGTGCATCGTCAAAAGTCTGAGCAGAAGTTCTGGACCGTGTTAACATTTTAGTCACATTGACACCTCGAACAGCATACTCACAACTTCTCGCAACAAAATTAGCATAATTAATAAGAACATTTTGAACAATTTCAACATAAATCACAAATTTGCTAACAGTTTGTATGATAATCTATTCGCAGAAACCTACTGGATATTTGACACCATAATATTCAAGTATAAGGCAAAACCATGTCGGTACTTGCTTTGGTTGAAGCAGTAGGCCAAAGGGCCTAATCAAAAAAGAGGCTAGGTCAATGAGAATGAACACAGAGGCAAAAAATCTTTCGTTAAATT
The DNA here is from genome assembly GCF_910592395.1 of Lineus longissimus. Lineage (NCBI taxonomy): Eukaryota > Metazoa > Nemertea > Pilidiophora > Heteronemertea > Lineidae > Lineus > Lineus longissimus. The sequence continues at coordinate 11,018,845 of NC_088312.1, forward strand.
TGTCAGATTTGAAACAGTATGGTTTAAACAAAAGTACCACATACCTGTACATTTTAAAGGGGGACTATAGGCAGGAGCAGAGGGGCTAATTTGGTCATCTTCAGGTGACTAGTATAAACAATAAGGGCCCTTGGTCATGTCAGACTTAGAACTAAATATATCCCTCGTACAGCGTGAATCATTTCGCCGTACTGTGAGATGTGAGAGACCCCTATTGGCGACTTTGTGTTACTTTATCTTGCCTGCCTAGCTGCTGCCTATATTGTCCCTTTAGGTAAAAGGAAGGCATTATTCTGGGACACAATGATCAGTGGAATGATTAAAACTATGAAGCCCAGTTTAAAGAGAATGCCACTGCCAGCAGGGCGTCTCTTCGAAATACAGTATTTCTGTGAATTTTCGAAAATGGTTCCATGAATCAGTCATACTCATAAACACAGAATATATCGTCGTCAGGTGGGATAATCTATTTATGCATTGTTCAACTTGTGGGACTGTGCAGCGACATTTTTTAGGCATCCATTTTGGATAGTATAAATTTAACCTCTTGAATCCCGGTGACCGTTGAAATAACGTTTTTTTCCCAACGACCAACTGGTCGGTCTCAGTGATATTCCCTTGAGCTGGGACGCTAGTTTATTGCTTGTTTTAGCATGTTTGATGTACAGTAGGGTCAGTTAGAGCATGCTTGGGTAGATGGTGCCTCGGTACCGGACTTTGGCGGTTGTACGCGGGCGCTATACATCGTGAAAGTCAGACCCAACTTCGCAACCACGTGACCACCCTGGGATCCCGAGATTTTCAAGTTTTGGGATTCATCAGGTTAACGGAATCTTTTCCATTGAGGCTGTCATCTGCACGACCTCTACATGCTGTTGCCAGAAATTTTGAACTACCGATAGAAACTTATGCGTTGGAGGCAAAAAGGCAAAAAACAGCCGCAGTTAAACCAATTTATAATTAGGTCTGATTTGTCAGTTAGCTGCATATTAATAAAGTGCAACTTAAGTACTCAAATGTCTTCTCCTTTAGAGTAATCAGGTTCTTGCACAGCTTATTAGCATTGTTCCAACGCCCGATCACTCTAATGTTTGAAAGCTCTATAAGTCTGTTTCCAAGAATTTATGCTTGGCGCCAAACAAATGCGGGTGCTTCAGTTTGAAGTGCTTTAACTCATCTGACGTGACGGGCTCGGCTGTCAGCAGGAGGCTCTCAATCGCTTTCAAATCTGACTCCTTGTCCTGAAGAGGAAAACAGATTCTCTACGTTAGCAAGTCAAGCATACAGATCACAGTAGAGGACGTGCCAAAAAAGCTGTTGACAACAAAACCAATATGTGGTTGTACTTATCGAATAAAGACAACCTTGGGAATGTCTAATGCAGTCTTTGGTCAAAATTGATGGCATTTATCAATTTTGAACCAAAGAAAACCAATAACCTCAAAAGAGCACTAAAAAAATACAACAGAAAAACATGGCTGTCCAAATAGAAAAACTATTTGATCATGACTTATGAGATTCTGACGACCAATACATCAACAGATACAATTGACCCACAACAGGAAAAAAGTTTGGTTAAGTTATTTGAAGTATACTTCTCAACCAAAAAAATTGATTAAATAAATAAGATACAACACAGATAGAATAAAGACACAAAACATCATTAAAGGATGCATGCAGGGTTAGAAAACAGGAGTTAAAGCAACATTAACACCACAGGCTGGACAGGCAACTAAGACACACAGTATTAGAAGGAAATCACAGGAATAGACATTCTGTCAGGTATCCTACCCACTAGGGTAAGGTTCGCCGGTGCTGTTGTCCAATATTGTTCCTTGAGGTGGCGACTACAGAAAGAGAAATCCATCGCCCAACTTCACGGGTGAAAATGGCCGGCCTGTCATGATGATAGTCTCACAGGTTTATTTGAAACTGCCACCTTCTACATTTAACTTCACCACTTCAACATGACAATATCAAAAAACACCACTTCCACGAGTGATTTTTGTGAATTGTGCCTGAATGTGATACAATATGCACAACAATGCCTCCATGCCAAAGGACAGTTCATCCAGAAATATCTGAGTAGCTGAACTAATATACATACAACTACAGTAGAACCTCTCTATTAAGGACACCCTCGAGACTGACAAGTGCTGTCCTTCATAGAGAGGTGTCCTGATTAGAGAGGTCAAATTGAATTGAAACACCCAATTTTGGAACAAAACTAGTGTCCTTGATAGAGAAGGTGTGCTTAATAGAGAGGTGTCCGCTAAGGGAGGTTCTACCGTACATGTATTTTTCAATGCTTGATTCATGAAATTGAGCCGATGGCAACAATTATTTTTTGCATTCCCTCAATTTTCGTCAAGTTTGAATTTGTTTTGCCGAGAACAACAGCTGAAACTTATGAACCTCGTCTCCAGGCATCAATTCACAGTCAGAAGGTACGAACTGTATCACTACACTTACTTTCAAAGTTCGTTCTAAACTTTGCAACTTTTTTACCCGATCAAACTCCACTGGATATAGAACAGTGCTTCGGGCAATAATAGTTCTCCGTAACGATTTCCGATCTTTCCCATCAATAGTCAGATCTTGTTTATCAAGCATATGGCAGAGGGCGTCAGGAGTCTTGAACCCAGATTCCAATGACTGATTTCTGGCATTTGGTGTTCCAACAATTGGGTCTGTTTTTTCTTTATTTTTCCATGTGCGCAGTTCAACTTCTGTGGGCTCCAAGTCAGGAGGATGTAGTTCAACCTTCTCTTTTCCTGAAATAGGATTGCGTTCTGGTGGTAAACCAGACACAAAGGAGACAGTAATTACAACACGGCAAGCAACACATCACAAGAGGACGAATCAAACAGGGACATGCAACAAACTTCGGCTAAATTTGCACACATAGAAATTAGGCGATAGTAACACATTTTTTGCAAAATTTCAGGCAAATCCAGTAAAACAGAAAAATATTCGATAATTGATGTGATAAGAAATAAAATACACAAAACTAGCAAAAAAATCTTGTGAGTAAACCAAGATGCAGTCAAAATTCCAATTTTGCGACAAATTCAGTGAAATAGAGATGTGTTTTTTGTCATAAAACTTTCAGCCTGTAACTTTTTTACCCAGTCATACATAAATCCTTATGTATGTCTAAAATTTGTCTAATTCTTAGTCAAGGTATTTAAAGACACTTTCAAGTCACAACAATATGTTATGGAGCAGACGACCAAGGAACATCATACATGAACATGTGGTACGCTTCAAACATGCACTTCATAGTCAATTGTTAACAAAAATAGTGGTATTGGAAAAGATGCAGCCTGGTCCAAAGACAATGGATCACAATAAGTGTTTTCTAAGGAGGAATTGAAAACAAACAGAAAAAAAACAACAAATAAAGTTACGTGCGACTGATGTCATAGCTTATGCGCCACTGAAAATGTGGGTCTAAACAATATTCAACAGACATCACTGTTGGCTGTTGTTGGTTTTTTTGGACCATGCTGTACAATCGTTATTATGTTATTAGGAATTAGTAGCAAACTCTGACATGAAGGTTATAGTAGATATTACAGACTAAGTTAGAAATAAACATGTCTTTCCGACCGAAACTTATCAAAGTCAAAACTGAGTGGCTAATAGTGACACCCATCAGCTAAAAATGTCAACGGGCTTTTAAACTAACCTTTGGGAAGAATTCTAAAGATTGAATGTTTGGAAGACAAAATTAGGGGTTGGTTTCACAATTTGCATTTATATCGGGACAACCTTTACTGAACATGGATAAAATAACTACCAAAACCTTGGATGATTGGGGAGAATATCAGCTGGTCGCCAAAAAGTATCACAGGCCTCAGGGCTGCTAACGGATTCTGTTGAGTATTTCACAACCATCAAAACAGATATACTGGTACACTGAGAAGACAGATACAATAATCAAGAAATAGATGTACAGTAGAACCTCTCTATTAAGGACACCCTTGGTACTGACAAGCGCTGTCCTTATTAGAGGTGTCCTGATTAGAGAGGTCAAATTGAATGGAAGGAACCAATCTGGGACCAAAACTAGTGTCCTTAATAGAGAGGTTGTCCTTAATAGAGAGGTGTCCACTAAGGGAGGTTCCACTGTACTTAAACCGAGAGACATAAGAACAGATCATTATTTGGTCAATGCTGAAAATTGCTATTTTCCGTAACCAAACTCACTATAAACTATTAACTGAAAGCTAAACTTGCTTTTTTCGTTTTTTGTGAATTTTACTGATATATGAAGATCTTTTCGAGGTATTCTGACATTGGTCAAAACCATTACCTACTTTTTGCCAAACTAAACCAATTACATTTGAACAACTTGACTTGTAGGGAGAGACGAAGCTACAGGGTGGCCCAGAATTATTTTCCCTTGCACAATAGAATTCCATTGTGTAAGGGGAAATAATTCTGGGCCACCCTGTAGTATCATCTCTGCTGCCAGGACGTACTGTCAATGATATTGAGACCAAGAAACGCTGTATAGTGATTTGAGTGACGGCAAACAAACAATCACTTCAGGCCAAATGTTTTGAATGCCACAAACCAAGGATTCTCATTGGACACCATCAATTACCACAGAATTTGCAACTAGCATATCATGAATCCAAGGAGAGGACACTGAGACCAATGACGGAGGAAATGGAACATAACAGACAGAAAAATGAACGAAGTCCTTCGAATACTGCAGCACAAATAACATCGTTTTTACCCAGATCCATGGTTTCCTGGAGTCTTTGAAAACTAACAATGCTGTTAGAAACATTCATTTCTTCTTGTATCAAATGAGAAATTTTTGTCAAGCAGTCATCATAGATTCATGCCGACAATAAGCAGAATGAAATACTTTTCTGTCTCAGATATCAGGAGTGAAAACACACTTTGATGTCAGAGGGTGATTCTGATCTATGTCTGTAAATGAAAACGTCATCAGGGCTAATGCAACGAATCTATGCTAGAATGCAATGAAAATGAGCATAAATTTCGTGAATGAAATCTTGAATAATCTTTGACATCTTTAAAGGGACAATATAGGCAGCAGCTGGGCAGGCAAGATAAAGTTACAAAAAGCACCAATAGGGGTCTCTCACAGTAAGTCGAAATGATTCATGCCTTTACAATTGTACAAGGAATATATCTAATGCTGAATCTGACAGGACCTAGTTCCCTTACTGTGTATATCAGTCACCTAAAGATGGCCAAATTAGCCCCTCTCCTCCTGCCTATAGTCCCCCTTTAAGAAATAAGACAGCACAACATTTAGATCAGGGTTTTAGAGTTGAAATATCCTATCAAAAGATAGATTTCCCGGTGATTAGGCAAAATTTTGAAAAAACCGTCCCAACTGAATCTATTCCAAAAACAACTCAAAACTCACTACTGCAATCATCATACTGCATCTTACTTCTGAGCAAAGATTAAGAGAAAGCAATTCAGTAGCATACCAAACTCATGAGCAACATGCAAATTTGCTCAAACTGATGCCGGAATTATGCAATTTAGAGTTGAGATAGTGACTAAAATCATTCAAGTGAAGCTTAAAATAGGATATTCCAATCTCTACCACCTCTTGAATAATATCAATACCATCTTGTGTGATCGTAATCTTAACTCCTGGTGCCATAACTGTTCCTTGGCGGCGTCTGCCGGTTGGAGAACTTCCAGCAGAGTGACATTCGGGTGCAGGTTCGACTGCAAGTGATTTCTCACCGTGCTGTGGACTGTGCTGTGTTTTCTCGCCATGCTGTGGACTATGTGCAGACTTACTTGAGGCTTGCTCGTCGGGGAGAGGTGGAGTGCTAGAGATGCTGGATGTGTCGCTTTCCTCATCACTCTCACTGTGATAAGGAGCTGGAAGAAAACACAATGAATTTGTTTTACCAAGAACCTTTTCGCACGCTGTTCTTTTCAATATAACATCCCAATAAATCAGTGACACTCTCGCACTACAGTCATACTTGGACCATTTCACACACAATTGCATATGATCATTTGCAAGTGCCATCTGCAAAATGGTGCGAAAACGCGTAGACATTGAAGATGGACCAAAATGCCACAACAGAATTTCATCAATTACAATGTACATGTATGCACATTATCACAAGTTCTCTCAAAATAGCCCCTCGTTCCTAAAAGGTTAAATGCAATTTCTGCCTTACTTTCTTGTTCTTCGATAGTTGGTGGAACGGATCCCGGCTTCGCAAAGGGTGAAGCTGTCATCCCCTTGCCCATGTCAAAGCTGATAGAACATAAGGCCATCTTGTTCATCCACCTGGAGAATGACATACATAAATAGAAAATGAGACAGTCTTAAAGGCCTACGCAGTTCGTAATTACTTGTGGTCCAGTTAAATAGAAATCCACTAATACACAATGCCGTAGTGCAGTGATTATGAATACAAATTTGTTTAAACTTGGTATTCATAGTATTTGTATATCAGTCTACACAACGGCCATGTTGAAATTCATATTTGAAATGTATTTTTGCAATTGGACATTTTTAAATTCAATTACAAATTCAAAATTTTTAACGAACGGCGTAGACCTTTAAAATACAGCAGACTTTTCATTTCCATGAATTATTTTCTCATCATGTTTCATCTTGATGTAAAATGTGGTAGGTAATGAAAGAGCAAATAGGCCCAGGAGAATGAATAGGTGGTGTGATCAACATCAGTTGATGCTCTCTAACAGAGGAAGAGAGTCCAGCTTATTGAATAATTTCTGTGTTCTCTAAAGAACTGCCAGGTAGCTGAAAGTTGACATTACTGAAGTACAGTCAAACCTCTCTATTAGGGACATCCTCAGGATTGACAAGTGCTGTCATTAGAGAGGTGTCCTGATTAGAGCGGTCTAACTGAATGGAAACAACCACTTTGGGACCAAAACTAGTGTACTTAATAGAGAGGTTGTCCATAATAGAGAGGTTGTCCTTAATAGAGAGGTGTCCGCTAAGGGAGGTTCCACTGTACATTCATTGAGAAATCAGCCCTATCACTCCAAAACATAACTTATTGCAGAGTATCAGGTATATCCACCAAATATTATATTATTTCAACTTACTTGCTCATGTCCTCAAGACGGTCAGAGGCAAAATAAAACGTTGTGCCTGTGTGGTGAAGTTTAAACGCACTGAAAGACAGAAAAACTCAATTTAGATATTCAAAACCATTGACCTGTTTCTCTAATTTTTGGGCTTTAATACATAAACTGTTGGGTGTCTGTCTGTCTTGAAGCGCTTTGCTTTAAAGAAACTCTAAATTTACAGGTTCCCAAGAGCTTGTATCGTTCTGGTCTATCAAGGATCTGCTCCAGGTAACAAGGTTTGAATCCGCAACCCCGGGATGACCAGTCAGAAACTTCAATCTGAACGACACAGCCATGCCCCAGAACTTACTATTTCTTTCTTTTTATTTCTGAGGCTTGAGACACTTTGTAACCAGGCAGCGATATCAAACCCTCTGCTTTTAAGTCCTGAAATAAAGTGGTGCAAAATTAAGCATTTATTGATGTCAGTACATTCATTCATTCTCAACAGGGAGCTTCATCATAGCCTAGTGGTTAACACTGCTGGCTACCACGCAAAAGGGCCCGGGTTCGATCCTGGGGAGAACCCAGCATTGTATTTCTGGATGAACAGGCGTGGCTTTCCTGGCTCTTCACAGTCCTTTGAATGAGAATCGAAACTGAGGTTCCTTGTATCTGGTGTCTATGCCAGGCCAGGTTAAAGACCCCACCAAGTGAGAAACATGAGTAGCTTGCGTGGACTCAACCTCTCTCTGAAGTCGGATACACTAGGCCATTAAACCCAATTGGCGCATAACCGTAGTGTCACGCATAAAAGCTCATCCCGCCTCGGAGGAGGAATACACCCTGGAGAAAATCACCTCCAAGTGCAGAGCGGACGCTGATGAAAAGAAGAAGAAAATACAATCTCAACTCAATAAGCTTGTTGTGAAACGAGGGGTCAATAACCGTCCCTGCCCGTGGATACATGCCCCACCAGAGGCACCACTTTCCAAATCCACCAGACTCAGCAGAGAGTCGTACTGGATCCACCGTTTGCACACCAAGTCGTCACATGGTCTCAACATCAAAGACAACACGTCTTGGTAGCCTTGATCTCATTCATCCTGGCGTTCCCACTATCAGTAAGCTAGTTGATTAAGTATGGGATGGTCTGCCATACTTGAGAAAATGGGTATAATCGGTAATTCGAGTATAGACCAAACCTGTTTATGCCATACTTTACAGAGTAAGAACTGACTTACTATACAAAGTAGAGAACTGACTCACCGCTTTGTCTCTGAAGTAATAAAGTATTTTTGCCTTGAGCACAAACCATCGTTTCACCCATTTACTTTGCATGATTCCCCTTGCATGCTTCTTTTTATCTAACCATCCCTCGCAGTCACCTTGGCCAAGATCCTTGCATGAGATTCGTCGATCTAAATCGAAATAAATCCATCTTATTCTCACATTTTATTACCTGCATTTATACAGGTGCAATTATGAAGGGGTTGGCACAAGCCTCTTTCATTAAAACGGACCACAGACCACTTTCACTTTATCTTTCTTTTAACCACTTAATGCCATGAGACGTATATATACGCGAACTCTATCTGAACCGCTCTGCCGTAAGACGTATATATACGTCAGCCAGCCACAGGATTGTTCCATGTAAAATCCTGTACTCAAACCCCTATTCAAACAATCGTGGGGAATCCCCAGCGTAAACTGAAACTGAGGAGTCTTCGTTCCTCACAAGAACACCAGCTGGCAGCACTTGATCGATGGCCGCTGCAAAGATGAAAAATTACATTTTCCTGCAATTAATTCCGGCCGAGCGGGAAAGCAAGAAAAACTATAATGCAGCATTAAGTGGTTAATATAAATACAAATTTTATCTCAATCCACATCAACTTACCCACTTTCCTTGCGGCTTTATACTTCTTTCCATGCCGTAACTGCACACCGTCAACTGTGTCCACAGGTGTTGGCACTTTCTGTGGTATGCCCCCCACTATCATAATTGTATAACTTCCTTCATTGAACCTGAAAAAATTAAGATATAATATATTTCTCAAGAGTCAATCATGGACCGGAAACTACCACAAATTCACCAATTTTCCAATTTCGATGACGGATGAGGGTAGAACAGGAAATCATAGGGTTGTATCATGATGACATACAGTAAAACCTCTCTATTAAGGACGCCCTCAGGACTGACAAGTGATGTCCTTAATAGAGAGGTGTCCTGATTAGAGAGGTCAAATTGAATGGAAACAACCAATTTGGGACCAAAACTAGTGTCCTTAATAGAGAGGTTGTCCTTAAAAGGAAGGTGTCCGCAAAGGGAGGTTCCACTGCACATTGAGGGGACAGGACTGAATCCAAAGTCAAAAATAACATATGGATATTGTGCTTTGTGACCAGATTTCATACTTAATTTAATCACCGACCACACCACTGTTATCCCCCTGAAATTGTTTCAAAACACTAATCACATCATGCCATTGAGCAATTTTTAGAATTCTGGTGCTATATTTGACCAATGCAGTGGATCTTTTGTAATTTTAAACAAATTCAAAATGTATCAACATATTCTATTTTGCATCATCTTAATCTTACGTCGTATCTCTGCGACTGTCTTTAACATCATCAGCACCTTTCTCATCAGAGGAAGATTCGTCCTGAAATATAATAGACACATTAAAAACATTTTCTGACAGTGAATATCGGGTTGGTTCAATACCTGGTACTGGCACGCTGGCACCTACCACTGGCCCAAGGATGCATCCCAAAATGGTCTGCAGTTCTCTGAAATTCAGATGAATCCAGACTGTTTGTTGGCTTATGCCTTGACCTACCCTATTCAGGTCTGCAAGGCAGAACCTTTTTACTCATACCCAAAATAGCCTCACAATTTGACTCAATTGATTTGAGTAAAAATATTTTAAAATAAACAAGAATTTAATTTAATAAGACAATAACAAAAACAGATTCCTTTCATGGTGGTAAAATAATGAATTTAATTGTTGTAGACACAAGAACATTACCACACGCATTGAATTCAACCCAAGAGAACAATGAATACTGTCATCTATAGATAATCAATAAACCATTCATTCTTACACAAAAAAAGGAAAAATTCATATTTTTGCAGGCCTGACCTTCCGTGGTCAGACTTAAATTAAACATTAAAAATAGAACAGCCAGGGGCCATTGTGCTTGCCACTGAGCTGAAAAATGGCTTTGCAATTGTAACGTTTGGCTCAGCCTACATGTACTTGTAGGTTACAAGCGCAATGGCCTAAACAAGAGTACACAATATTAAAATATTTTAGAGCAAATGATACTGAAATACTATACACACATTAAGAGAAATTTAGACTTTGCGTCTGTGACATTGAAAAGCAAGTCAAACAAAAACCCAAAAATATAAAATGGGCTTCTTAAAATGCAATAAAAAGCTGTGGATGATATGATAAGGACTTGTGAAACGAATTGAAGCAATTCCTACCTTCCCTCGTCTTGTGGAATCTGTTCTTGACATACTCAGTAGCACCGGCTCTTGATTTTTCGACAGTTTTGGTGGAGTTTCTTTGAACTTCAACTGTCGTCTGCCCGGCCTATCGACAGAGGCATCGGCACCAACGTGATGGCTGATTGGGAAGGGTTTCTGTACGTGGGTCTCGCTTGTTATACTCAATGTACCAACTATTGTATCTGATGGAAGAGAATTGTACTATCATAAATTTCAGTGATGTTGGAAAGGACGCAAAAATAAACAACATTTCTTGGGGTGGCATGAAAATGGACTAAGTTGTAGCCGGAGTGAATTCCAGAAGTAATACGCTCAATTCACATTTAAACTGATTTGGGCCTGAAAAATTTGAAGAAAATAGATTTCAGCTTTCTGATGCTGCTTTGTCCATCTCCTGAAACCATTTACTCAGAAAGAAGACCTGCGCATTGCGACTCATCTTGCCAGCACAGGTCCCACAAACATGTATAGTGGAACCTTCCTTAGCGGACACCTCTCTATTAAGGACAACCTCTCAACTAAGGACACTAGGTTTGGTCCCAAATTGGTTGTTTCCATAGAATTTGACCTCTCTAATCAGGACACCTCTCTATTAAGGACACCACTTGTCAGTCCTGAGGGTGTCCTTACTACAGAGGTTCTACTGTACAAGCCAATTTACCTTTTCGTCCATCAAAATGGTCTTTTTCAGATTCTGGACTAGTCTGATCTGAGTCATTAAGGGACGCCCTCTCTAGGGTTGGCGAGACACCACTGACTGTAGCACGTCTCTGCTTTGTATCTTTAGCCTCGCGAAGTGAAGGAGTAGACTCCGAACCGCTCTGAAATACCTCGTTGTCCGTATCTACTTCTCTGAAAATGAAAGTGAAAACGGTCATGTAGATGATCAATTTCAGAATTTCTGAGGGGTCGGGGACTGTTCAGTTGGACAAAGTCACAACATGTTTGACTGATAGAGACGTTAACAATTTAGAGTAGCGCAGTGGATAAATCAGAAATCAAAGTCATGATTGAATCTAGGAAACGGATGTTGAAAATCTGAGTCAAGAGCTACATACATGCAACCATCATGCATCCCAGGCTTTAGCACTATATAATGAATAATATTGGCCATATTATAAAGCATATATACATTGATGACAATATTACGACCTATATTTCAGTTTCTATTTCCCTGTTGATCCAAAACTGAAAGAACCAAATCTCATTGGCCTACTTCTCTCTCATCACACTCAAGTCATTAATCAGTATTGTGATCGAAAAAAATTATGACAGCCATCACAAGTGTTAAAAATAAAAGATTACACCCTTCCTAAATTGTCCTTTGCCGTGTACCTGCATGCATGACATCTGAACCTGGAAGAACACTGGCGTGATTCATGAAGGGTCACAAAAATATGCAGAAAATTCATCAAATATTCCAGATTACATCCGATTATACCAGTTATATCGAGAATCCTTGGATCAGGTCCCAAAATTATCAATGCATTTATAAAATTCACGGATAAGACAAAATTTTACAGAACTGCCACTTGAGAAATTCTATCCAACTGGCATGCAAACATTGATGATCCTACAGCTGACTAATCAATGAATATATTTTACAAGGGAGACACTTTTTTCTACAGATAAGTTCTTCTGTAGGTCAACCTGCAATGATCTATTGGTTTATTCCACCAAACGGGGACAATTTTACACACTTGCAAGGAATTCAACTTTATAACCTCATAGTCATAGTCTACTACATGGCCTTCCAACACCAAGATATACCATACCAAAAAAAATGGACAGACAATTCCACAAACCAGGAAGAAGTCCCACAACCAAACATAATCTTAGCGCATTGTTACTGTTTGCTAGTAATACGACCTAGGCCCCAAACAGAACTAGGTTAGAATAGAAGCATTTTTTGTCATTTTTAGGAGTACTCAAAGATTTGAGTCACTATCAGTCAACTGCAAGAAATCTTTTGGATTAAGTAGTTGTACATGTATTTTGTATGATTGGCTTTGCACTCATTCAAACCATTCATGAATGCTTACATTTCCGATGCTTCACCTTAGTAGAGGTTGAGGTATAGTTTTTGATAAAGTGAAAAAAACTGCCACTGTAATATCTGTCATCTGTTAGCCATACAATGACATGCTCAGACCAGGATGGATGGCCACAAAAGTGGGCCAGGCTCCTCCAAATATTGATTCTGAATACCATATTGTAAACAATGAAGGTTATTAGACAATCAGGAAGTTCTAGGCACGTGTGAATGTTCCTTTCATTAGTTCCAAAGGGCCACATGGTTGCTGACGAAGAATTTGCTTCTGATAATTCACGAACTCAAAAAAACTCCTTGAACAGACCAAATGTTGCATCCAGTTTAAAACACAAAATTGAGAATACCCACACCACTTTAAACAAAGGAGAGCTCTGCTACCATTGTTGAAATTATGAAAACTTCACCAAAAAAAGTTTGATATAGTACCTACATACAAACATGTTACAATTCTAATCACTACGACTTTCTTTGATTTTCATCGTTCTAAAAAAAGAGTAAACAGGATTTTTACTTTGCGTGTTAGAACTTTTTAACTGGGACACGCAACCAAACAAAAGGATTTCGTTGTCAAACTGAAAGCATTAAGATGCTCAATCGGCGTTCGACACAGATGCAAGCATTAGCTCAACTAAGCATCAGCTCAACTAAGCATTAGCTCAACTAAGCATCAGCTCAACTAAGCATCAGCTCAACTAAGCATCATCTCAACTAAGCATCATCTCAACTAAGCATCTGCTCAACTAAGCATTAGCTCAACTGAGCATCAGCTCAACTGTGCATCAGCTCAACTAAGCAACAGCTCTACTAAGCATTAGCTCAACTAAGCATTAGCTAAACTAAGCATTAGTTCAACTAAGCATCAACTCAACTGAGCATCAGTTCAACTAAGCATCAGTTCAACTAAGCATTAGCTCAACTAAGCAATATCTCCTTCAGTAACATTCATCCATAATAGTGGTGTTAGTGGACTTAATGCCTACATTGCAGCTTATGTCGATTGAGCAACTGGGCCTAAAATACCTAAAACCTACCCCCTTATTAACTCCATAGTGAGAATGAATACACGAGAAAGATTGAATACACAACAGAAGGCCTATATTGGCATCATGTCAACACAACTAGAATACAATGTCCAGTAAAAAATTGTAGCGATAGGATTGGTCATGATATAAAATGAGAAGTATATGAAGTATGTCAGTGACTTACCGAGACAAACTGGCAAAAATGGAGGCCAGAAATACCATGGGCATCAATCAATCAATCAATAATAATATATAATGATATATCTATGCAATGAGACTGATTGCCCAATAGTTGATATGAATAATCTGTATCATCTGACATATTCTGCTCTAGAATTTTACAGACATGACAGGGAAGTCGGTCACTTGCTAACTGTCCTGAGTGTTTACAGTTAGAGGTCACTCCAATTGTTTATGTGAAATTTGTCATGAAATTGTCATGTAATTGTCATGGAAAAACAATAACTCAATTGTTCAATGTAAAATTGGGTCACAGCTATGAAATAAGACTCTACATGCGCATATAAATGCGGCTCTAAATCTGTTATTACCCAAGCATGAACTTATCAGAATAATAAAATACTTGAATTACCAATTTTCAAAAAAAATCATGCACAGTAACTGCACAACGGAATGGTCAATAACTGCAATTCTATTTATTCTAATCACCAGTAAATATGTGACCCGTTCCAGCAAAACCAGTCTCATGTCGCACTGAGCTTGGCAGGTTGAGACGGACCGTTTGTTCATTTCACTATTGCCTGCCTTTTGTGAAATCTGACGACATCAATTTCTTCTATTATCTCCAGGTGTCATCCTAGGCTCATCTTCTGTGCGACATGCGACTGGTTTTGCTAGAACGGGTCACATATGTGACCCGCTCTACCAAAACTAGGCGCTTGTCGCATCTGAACTTAACAGGTTGATACGGACTTGTTGTTCATTTCCCTATTGTAGACCTTTTGTGAAATGTGACCAAATCAGTTTGTAATAGATTTCACAAAAGGTCTACAATAGGGAAATGAACAACCAGTCCGTATCAACCTGTCGAGTTCAGATGTGACAAGCGCCTAGTTTTGGTAGAGCGAGTCACATATGGTGCAACCCTTCAAAGAAAACTCCACGAAACAAACAAACTTTCCTACCTTCCATCTTCTTGGTCAGGGGGTACCAGCGCACTTATAAATGCGGGAACGGACGCACAGCCATTTTGTTCAGAACCACTTCTTCGTTTGTGTACTTTAGGGAATGTCTGCATGACTGACAGGTTGTTTTTCTTCTTTTTATGGCGATTGGTGGTGCTGGAATGATGGGGGCGCCGCTTCAAGGTCAGTATCACCTCTTTCAGATTCTCCCTCATGAGCGTGACTAGTTTCTTATGCTGCCAACCAACCTGTAGTAAGCAAATATTGTAAATTGCACATTCAAAGATAATCCCAAGAAATATGTGGCAGTGAAAAATTACCCTCTCATTAAAATTACTATTACGGGATTGTCAAAACGCTAAATTAAAAGATGGAAAAGTTTCACAATTTCACAAAACTGGGAAATAAAGTGGCCTCAAATATTTGTGGGTTTACAGTACTCAGTCTATTATTTCCCTATTTAAATAGAGTAGAACCTCCCCTAGCGGACACCTCACTACTAAGGACAACCTCTCTATTAAGGACAACCTCTCTATTAAGGACAACCTCTCTATTAAGTACACTAGTTTTGGTCCCAAAGTGGTTGTTTCCATTCAATTAGACCTCTCTAATCAGGACACCTCTCTAACGACAGCACTTGTCAGTCCCGAGGATGTCCCTAATAGAGAGGTTCTACTGTACATCACACTATCCATATCATGAAAAATTATCCGGATACTTACCACTGTTTGATAATTCACCTGGATGACCTCATCACCTTCTTCAATCTTACCAGAAATGTGGGCAGGGGACTGGAAGAAAAAGACATGGCTACATCAGAGTAGACAACAATAATTTACTCAACACGCTGTCAATTCATAGACCATATTTTTTAATTTTAACTGAAATTTCAACTCATTTATTGGAGGCATATTCCAGGCCTTTGGCCGTGGAACAAAAAATGAAGCTCAGGAGTTGAAATTGACATGAGGACGCATTTATCATATAAATCATGAGCAACTTAAAATCAACAAATGCAAATGACAATTGGCAAGGCCATCTGTGCTAAAAAATATCAAAATACCTGATTATTTATTGCACTGATCATGTGGATGCCATTAAAGGTCGAATGGATGTGAATACCCTGAAATTAATGTAATAAGTCATTAGAGCTGAAGAGGTCATAATACAGTAGAACCTCCCTTAACAGACACCTCCCTTAACGGACACCTCCATAAGAAGGACAACCTCTCTAATAAGGACACTAGTTTTGGTCCCAAAGTGGAACTTTTCATTCAATTTGACCTCTCTTATCATGACACCTCTCTATCAAGGACAGCACTTGTCAGTCAGAGGGTGTCCTTAATAGAGAGGTTCTACAGTACTTATGTTCAGGTAATAATATATGAGGAGCTTTATAGCCTAGAGGTTAACGCTGCTGGCAACCAGGCAATAGGGCCCGAGCTCGATCTCGGGAGAACATAGGATTGTATTTCTGGATGAAACTGTGTGGCTTTCAAGAAACTTCCAGTCCTTTGAACTGTATGTAAACCAAGTTCTAGATGTAGGTAATTTTTGAGATAATCCAGATGATATGTGATGCTACTTTGATGTCCGATTTTATTTAGAAATCGCCATCTCGTACATTGTATTTCATCACTTCCTCAGTCAAGAAAAAGCTTTTCCAATCAGCTTTTAATACTTACCAATTCCTCCGTTGGCTTTTTCCTCAGATTAGCTATCTGTAAAGTGGCAGGCTGGATGACCAATGGATCACGAGCATTGTGGACTAGATTTTCACATATCTCTGACAGTTTGAAGCTCTGAAAAATGTTTTAAAGAATCTTCAGGTACCAGTTGCGCGCATGGAAAGAGACTAGATCAAAATCTATTCCTGACAAATTGAGACTGGTCTAAAATGTATCGCCGATTGTTGCTCTTCTGCATGCAAGAATAAACGTTCAGAATTTTTAAGAATAAAACTCTTAAAAGTACCTGGACTGTCATAGAATTTCAAACTCGAGACAATGATTCAGGAGAAAGCAAGGGGGTCAATGTCAGAGGTCGTGTTAAGTGGAACACCTGGACATCGATCTACTACTACATTTCTTTTGGATAGAGCTTAAGAAAAAAATGAACCTTGTACAAAGCCACTAGTTTACCATCAGCACTTTTACATTGGAAAGTTTGACAATTGGTGGTGAAATTTTTTTCACATGGTGTCTAAATGGCCGCATGCACTATAGAAACAGAGAAAAACTTACTGCATCCATGAGCTTTTCCTCACTTTCTTTGATCAGGCTGTCATTCTGAGCTGCTGAGATAATTTCTGTACTGAGTTTCATGACAGTCTCTCTCACCAATGGATACTCATTACCAGAGTCAAATGGAGACCTGCAAAGAATAGAATAGTGCATTGTAAGAGGTTTTGAAAGAAGTAGCTTGGACACTTAGGGGAAATCTATCATGAATGCAAATTCACTGAAAAATGGTATTTTTAGAATCTGTATATCTGTCTGCTCAATAACATTGTTGAAATTCATATTCAGTGCAAGTTGCAACTATTGGGAACATTCAGATTCAATTAAAAATTTCAATTTTTTTTAACAAAGAGCATAGGCCTTTAAAGTAAATGCATATTTTTCCATAGCCATTCCTCCAAAAAAGAAACTCTTACTTCTGCATCCATGCCAGCATATCTTTTGAAGCCTGCAGCACATAAGTGACAGCTGAGAGTATCCTCACAGAATGTCTCTTGTGGTATGGATAGGGCGGATTTGATCGAACATTCTTCAACTCGTTATAGAGACTTTTGCTTCGACAGCTAACTTTAAGGGATATTGACTGAAGATTATCTGATTCCAGAGTAAAGTGCTGAAAGTGAAACAGAAGTCAAATGAATAATATTTGATATAAAAACGCACTTTTGTCAGTTGTCTTCATGGTGAATACCAATCTTTTTTTACTGAATCAACTTGTAACGTTCACCCAATCTAACCCCATTATGATGATGGAGTTGAGTTACTGCTAAAGAGATACACGGAGAAAACTGTCTATCAAAACAAAAAATTGGCGGAAGGAACTATAGCAAGTTCCCAACCAGGGGGTTTGGGGGTTCCCCCCCCCCAACCTAAAGGCGCTGTGCGCTTACTAGGGCACTACACTGATAATATTATTTGATATAAAAACTTAAGAATTTCTATTTGTACTTTTATCAGTTGTCTTCATGGTGAATACCAATCTTTTTTTACTGAATCAACTTACAATGTTCAACCAATCTAACTGCTCTGAGCAACACGACAACCCCTCATCGTATCATATCAATCATATCATAACCCACGCCAGAGCTTACCAATGCACTCAAAAGATCGATCGCCTCAAGAATGATTTCTTGGTGGCCAATTTTACTGATCCCTAATCTTTCCAGGTCATTCGGAATTAGAGAGAGAAGCTTCCTTCCATTTATGCTACCATTCAAGAAGAAATGTACATAGGGCAGGATGACATCATCAAGACCTGGAAAGGAATTTAACACCTATCACATGCATTCATGGGGAGACACAAACGAAGCATTTAGGCCTCAACTGATTGCGTTACAACAAGATGTTCTCTGTTTCTGTCAATTAAACCATGGTCCGTGTCATGATAATTTGTGTGGGAACAGTACACAGGCTACATTCGATTCGATTTAGTTTGTCATTGGACTGGTCAGTTAGGCTTATTACAGCACTCAGCAGCCATATATGATTGATTCACAACATTGTGTACCCCAACAACAGGATACAGATGACTGATGACACAAGTAGTCTGTGTATAGTTAGAACATGTAGTATATCTGATATCTGATATATAGGTCTAGTATACATTTTGTGTGTAGAAAAAAGTAAACAAGAAATACTGAAATAGAAAATGAGGTGTAGCCTAAATGTCAAAGGTTGAACACAAAATTCTGCCACCTCTTCCCTTAAACTCTCCAATCCAATTACTTCAATACAATCTTGAGATTGTTTTCTTATGTCAAATCGGATAAAATACCTCGAAACCATTCTGCAACTTGTTCACAACTCCATCCCAAAATATTGGGATTTCCAAACATCACTCCAGCCATTTCTTGAGTGACCTTGACCTTTTTGTTTTCTGTGTTGCAACAGACATTTTTGCAAATATTAAAATCAATTAGGAGTGTATATTGGGCCTATTAATACCATATGTGAATCATATTGATGCTGTATATTTTATGTCTACTTACTATTTTGAGTCAAACAGCTCTGGTTGGAAACTATTTAGATGAAAATTCTTTACAGCTGTAAATTTCACCTTGGACCAAGATGGCGTCTTTGGGAAAATTTCTTCATTTTGGACCGAAAATTACTCGTCCCCTGCTCCATATTAGACCGCAAAATGTTGTCTTAGCAGCTCAAGCAGGATGTAAGCAGATATACCTTTCATTTAGATATAGAGACATGGTGAAAAACGCACTGATAAATGAAGTAAAATTGAATATGCGTATACCATACACTATATACAGCACACTAGCCTATTCCGGCTATACACTACAGTGACTAGGCCTACTGTCTACTGAAAATCTCTAGCCTAGCACCCAACCCCCAACATGCTCAAGAGAGTCATGATCATCTGGATCTGCCCATCAGCCTCATGCCCTTGCTCAGCTCATACCCTAGCCCTAGGCTGGGCTAGACTATGGACAGATAGAGTCAGACTAGAGTCCAAAGAAAACCTGTTTACCGGTATCCTCATTGAGTACAGGCCACGGCACAGGCCAACAGAAATGACAGGGCTGGGGTACAGAACAAAGCAGATTGTTTGTTTCTGTTGTTCGTTTTTTCTGTCGGCTGTCGGCCAAAATAACTGATGCTGACTCCATAACTTGGCAAAGTTTGGCCACTCCACCACAGGCACAGGTGCAAGACGCACTGATGTGGAATGAAACGAAAGATCAGTGTACATGAAGAATGCAATATTTGATTTACTTTTCAGACTGGAATAAGGACTGGGCTGCTGGACCTGTCCCAAAGACTCCAGCAGAAAAAGCGGCGGCTGCCAAGAAGTATGGACTTCTAGAGAAAGATTATGAAGCTTACCCCGATGATGGCTTTGGATGGGGTGACTATCCGAAGTTGCCATATGTTTCTGGTGACAGCAGAGATCCCTATTATGACTGGGATATTCCTGAATTAAAGAGAAACTTTGGAGAACCAGTAAGTTTAATGGTATTTCTTAGTTGTTGGGTCCAGTCGCTCTGTTCTGGAAATTATAATTTAAGAGCTCGTTGCTAAAAAATTTGTAAATCAGTTTGTATGCATTTCTTTGATTAATAAAAGTTAGCTGACTTATCCAATATCATTATGGTCCACCTGATGGACCGTCTGTGTTTCACTGATAACATTGGCAGAAGAATTGCACAGTTACAAAGAAATTATCTGGTTTACTGTCCACCTCCCGCATGAGTTCAGAGCGTACTTCAAGTTTTGTCATTATTTTGGAAAAAAGGTATTTCTTTTGTTGTTGCCATTAGTTTTTTTATTCAAACAATCTTTCCAGTGGTTCATCTTTATCTAAACTGATGGAAAAACACAATAAAAACTTGATAGGGTAGGATCTTCACCATTATAATGACATTTTTTCAATGCGGCATTGCCTCATGTTGATGACTGACCTTTTCATTTACTGGAACTTGCCGAATCACGTGTTTTGACCAGTAAATCAGGCTGTAAACCAATAACGGATAATGAAAAATGAAAAAAGCCTGATCATCTTTTTAAATATCTCGGATGGTAAACCGGATTAATCATCCCCATGGCCTTATTTCTCTTTCAGTTACATATCGAGGCAGACATAATTGGTGAGGACAGATGGGATCCAAACTTTGATTACAGATATTCTTTGTAAGTTTTCTGTTTTTTTCGAATTATAAATGGTAGAAAGGAATTGATAATAATCCGAGTGTCTCCTTACTGCCTTCTGCTGAAGACATGAAAACTTGACATGGTCATTGCTTTATAAACACTACTGGAAGAGCTCCATACCAACATGATATGTTGCCAGCCAAAATGTTTTTTATTGAAAGCCGTTGAGGTTACTCATGACTATCAACACTGCTGTTGCATGTGATAGCGGCATGGCAGTATGTGTTGTGTATGTTGTGGTGCTTTTCAGTGGTTGCAATAGTTGTGACAACACCGGCAGTCTGTGTTGTGTATGTTGTGGTGCTTCTCGGTGGTTGCAATAGTTGTGACAACACTGGCAGTCTGTGTTGTGTATGTTGTGGTGCTTTTCAGTGGTTGCAATAGTTGTGACAACACTGGCAGTCTGTGTTGTGTATATTGAGGTGCTTTTCAGTGGTTGCAATAGTTGTGACAACACTGGCAGTCTGTGTTGTGTATATTGAGGTGCTTTTCAGTGGTTGCAATAGTTGTGACAACACTGGCAGTCTGTGTTGTGTATGTTGTGGTGCTTTTCAGTTGTTGCATTAGTTGTGACGACACTGTAGCTGTGCTAATCTTCAGTATAAAAAGCATGACTAAAGAAATGTCTGTCTTTTGAATGCAAGAACATTTGTTCCTCTTAAGAAATTTGATTCACACTTATAGTAACTGATCGATTTATATATTTCAGAGGGGAGCAGTTACGGTGGTTTGTTGGACTAGTTGGAGGCCTCGTGGTCCTTTATATACTGACAATGCCATACCCCAATTTTACACCAACGGTTAGTATTCTGTAAACTTCATTTTGTAAACCTGCAAACTGTGCCAGCTATCTGTGATGGATCAAACATGGATGTCACGTGCTGCTGTTGAAACGGGCAAGGTGCTTTGTCACTGCATATTTGAAGAATATTATGCTACTGTGGCACTCAAATGATTAGATCAGTCTGATTCTAAGGCCTTCCTTAATTGTTGATTTTCCTTACAGATGCAGAAAGAGATGCCCTACAAACTAAACGAGGAAACTCGTGAGTGGGAGTTACAGAAACACTACACGTTTGAACCTGTAGAATAAATGTTGATAGGATATAGACAGTTGATGGATACAATACTGACATTTCTGTGTTTCTAACGGAATTGTGTTTGAAGATGATGAGCACTTTGAGAGGCATTACAGTCAAGTTGTTGAAATATTTTGCTGTGTACATGGTGGCCCAGAATTATTGTCCCTCACACAATGGATACACAATAGAATTCTATTGTGCAAGGGGAAATAATTCTGGGCCACCCTGTAGATTAGAAGTGAGTGTTCAGGAAAACTAATGCATGTACTTGTGTAACATAATTTGAAATCTGTGTCCAAGCAATATACAACCAGTCTTTGTCTATTCTGCATCAATATCTGTCTGACAAAGACATCATCATGTCTGGCTTTTAAAATTGCCAGAAAGAGGACATTCAAGTGCATGTACCCATTCAGTCAAGACAGAGAAAAGTGCATGACTTGCTTCGGACACTGTTTGCATTAGTACACTGTTGACTAAGTAATACATGTATGCTAAGTCTTGTTTACTAGTATCGGCAGAAATCTGTAAGTGGGCCTTATCCCTTTTTGGTATGATTGCAATTATTGAATACCTTCATTGGTAAGTTTGACTTAAGCTTGCAATTCGAAGTATTGTGTCCTATGTACAAAGTTTACAATAATAAATAAAATGTAAATGTATACACTTTTCTCGAATTTATCTGTTTTTCCTAATGTGTATTGTTTGGAGGGTGGGGGGGGGGGGTCATATAATGTTTCACGGACCCCCTTACCGGATATACTTGGCAACTCCCTGGGGTTCCTTTAAACTAACCAGACAGACTTGACAATTTGATTTTTGGCACGTCATCCAAGGAAAATAGACAAGTTGTGAGATAAGGCCAACACTGTGTGTCTCCAAATTGCGTCCACAAATGGTTGTCTTTATTAGTGTTGCGCTTACAATTCGAATTGTGACACGAGTTTTAGTGGGTGTCTCCCACTTGTATGTGACATTGTCCCCCAATTGCCCGGGAATCAATTGGCTAATATTTTCCGTTGTGACATAGCCGGTTCTAGTGAGTGTCTCCTGCTTGGATGTGACGTTGTCCCCCAATGGCCCGGGAGTCAATTGGCTAATATTTCCCATTGTGACATAGCCAGTTCTAGTGAGTGTCTCCTGCTTGGATGTGACGTTGTCCCCCAATGGCCCGGGAGTCAATTGGCTAATATTTCCCATTGTGACATAGCCGGTTCTAGTGAGTGTCTCCTGCTTGGATGTGACATTGTCCCCCAGTGGCCTGGGAGCCAATTGGCTAATATTTCCCATTGTGACATAGCCGGTTCTAGTGAGTGTCTCCTGTTTGGATGTGACATTGTCTTCTAATGGCCCGGGAGTCAATTGACTAATATTTCCCGCTGTGACATAGGCCCCTAGCCGGTTCTAGTGAGTGTCTCCTGCTTGGATGTGACATTGTCCCCTAATGGCCTAGGAGTCATTGTTCAATACTTCGCTGGGAAAAGACTTCTACTGGGTGTCTCAAGATTGTTTGTGACACATCTTGTCATATTCTTAAAACAGTGGTTCCCCCTGTTATCAGACTTGAGTTTACAGAGAGGCCATGCACTGTCAAAAAATTAGGTCTTGTTGCACCTCCAAGCACAATGGGGATATGTTTTTGAACTTTGTGATCATTAATACCATGTGGCAGAGGGTGGTATCTCATCTTCCCGTCCCTGGGTCACACTGTGTCTTTAACTAGTGCAGTCTCCCACTTGTATGTGACATTGTCCCCCAATGGCCCGGGAGTCAATTGTCTCAAGACTGATTGTGACACACCTTGTCATATTCACACTGTGTCTTTAACTTGGCTTTAACCCTCCTCCCCCCCCCGTTTTCTTATCTGTAAGGCCAATCCTATCCACCATGGGGTCTTTATCTGTTTTTACTGTGCCCTCGCAAGGAGTGGGTTAACTAAGCCAAGAACTCCTAGCCAATCAGACATCAGATATTGAATTTCTAGGAATATTCCCCGCAGTAAACTCGTCTCCAAAGAACCGGTTACCCCACACATTCTGTTGTATTGAAAACGGATACAATTTCCAAATCGTGCCTGGAAGCGAGGTAAACCCAGCCATGGCGGACGAAGGTGAGATGCTGTTGCTGAACAAACTCGAACATATCAAGGATATAAGGTAATTTCCCCCTTATTAAAAACATTCAAATGTTGTTATTCATCTGTAGATATCCATTGTCCACATTTGCTCAGTCTTTTTATCCCGATATACGATTTAGATCGCCTGTGAACACCATTTATGTTGAGCCGTCTATTTCTGATTGCTTGTGTATTTGTAATAGATTGGAACAATGTATGTGCATAGTGAACATAGTGAAGTGTATAGACATCGGTCCAAACACCTAACTGAAACTTGGACTGGGGTGAAGAGAAAGCAACCAAAACATAAGACCACCCCTCCCCCTCCCCCTCTCCCCCACCCCTCCCCACCCATCCACCAGGCCGGCAACACCTCCACCAAGTCCAAGCAAGACCTATTAAATCAAAGTGTTCAGAGGTTACATGGTCCAGTAAGGCCTCTCATTTCTACCCTCAGCTCCAGAAAAAGGCATGATTTCATCATGAATATATGGCCAAGACTGGGCCACGAAACCAAATTGATGTTGATAATGATGCTGATGAGGACAGAGGTGCTGAGAAACATGTAATTTTATTGAGTGGCCTTTAGATTGAGCATGCAATAAATCCGCATAAGTGCATGGTGACAAGGCTGATTGCTAGCTGTCAAGATCTATTGATTCTATCGCCCCTGACTGATGAGCCCCCTCTGCTTTGAGCCGATATCAGATTTGTGATCAGGCCAAGAAAACAGAATGTTGGTTTTTGAGATAGGATGTCGGGACAAAGGGATTAGGCAAAAGATAAACTATGGTGACTTCCCTATTGAAATCACCTGGTGCTGTATTGCGGTAATTACGTGGTTTCTGGGTAAATTTAAGGCTGCGTGGGAATCTAGGCCTTTGATAGGTATAAAAAACATTATTCAAAACTTCGTATATGGTGTTGTTTTAGTGTCATTTATAATAAATCTTCTGTTTGGACTTAGAAAGATGCACCAAACTCAAGTTAGTCATGCTTATCACCAACCCCACAACTGACAACGACCAGTCTGTTTCAAAAACATCAGTTTCACTCAGGAACAAAAACAGATACTTCATTTGTTTTGCCTTAACATCAGGAAATGAGATTTATAAATGTGGGATAGCGATTTGCAAGAAATCAAATGCTGCATTATTCATCAGGGCAGATTGCAGTTGAATCCTTTCTTTATTGGACTCTTTGTTGCATAGATTAGCTATTGTTGAAGCCTCGGGAGTCATGCAGGGAATCATGGCTTTGTCTCAAAAAGGACACTTCAAGTGGTTTAATGGTTAATTTCTTATATACAGCCCTTGAGTCTGTATGGAGAGACTTAAGACAGCTTGCCTTTGGAATTTTTTAAGGACAAGTTTTAGATACAAGTCATTGCAGGTGGGGTGTGGTTTTAGTTGAGAAGAGTCTGTACTCTAGTTTTGAAAGTCTATTTTAAAAAATTAAACGTTTACTTAGCAGCAGTCTGCAAAACATGAAAGCCAGAATTTTTGAAAAATATTTTAACTCCTACAAAAATAGAATGAACATATTCAACAATCCTTGTTAAGATATTTTGAGAGAAAAAAGTAATATTCTTTTCTTTATAAGTTGCTGATTATTATGAAACTCATCCATGAACATGGTGAAAACGTATTGGAACTTTTCATGGCCTTCTTTCATAAACTAGGGTTAAAATGCCAGCATTGAAATTTTCAAATTCATTGATGAATTGGAAATGATTCAAAAAAGAGTGCTTGAAGCCATTCAATGGGCAACACATCCAGGTGCTAATGAAAGTCTCTTTAACCCTCTTCAGTATTCAAGCTCCGGCATTGTAACAGATGTTCCATCTTATCCCTTTGTTAGTTCAAAATCATATTTTGGTTTTCAACGAAAGAACTATATAAAGGTGATATGCTCTCTGTGTTTCAAGTCTTGCATCATTCAGAAAGTGCTGGTAACATTGACTCAGGAGATGGTAATTGCTGTGTAGTTAGCTCACAATAGCCTATTGAATAAATATTTGCATGATTTTTTATGTAAAAAAAATCATCAGATGTCTACCACCATTACTCTCTCGATAGCAATGATTATTGCATCAATTTCATTATAGTCAATTTTGATAAAATAGCTAAGCCTGATATATTGACTTATCATTTAGAAATATTATAAAGGATTGCATCAGTTTTATTGCTTAAAGGGGGACTATAGGCAGGAGCAGAGGGGTTAATGTGGCCATCTTCAGATGACTAGTATACACAGTAAGGGCCCTGGGTCATGTCAGATTCAGCACTAAATATATTCCTCACAAAAGCATAAATCATTTCGACATACTGTGAGATGTGAGAGACCCCTATTGACGACTTCATGTAAATTTATCTTGCCTGTCTAGCTTCTGCCTATACTGTCCCGTTAAGCATGAAAAAGTGAATGAATTGATAGTGTGATGATCTTTGCTAAGCAAGGGTCTCACCAGTTCTTAAAGCATGAGTGATTTAAAAGCCCATGGATACCAAAAGGAACTGAACACACCCAAAAATAAATAATGACTGAGAATAAATAAGTTGTATTGTAGAAATAATTGGATCTACAGAATTTAAACAACTTTCTATTGATACACAAATTTATTCCAGTGAAAACAGTCAATAAATCAATTTTACCTCAAAGGAATAATTTGCCAGTACCAACATGAAATTGCAGCCATTGATTTGTGTGTGAACAAACTGACTTCTGAAAATTAACCCCTTGCATTCCTAGTGTGCCAGTTTGTGTGACCAAGTTGAACTGAGTGAGAGAGCTCGACTGAAAATCTTTACAACTGAGGGTGTACCCTGGTCAAAGAACAAAACAAATTTTGTATGATAAAAAAAATCTTCTCATTTTGTTCATCTGTTCAGCAAAAATGTACAAAGTATTGAAAAATAAAGTTATGATGAAATTGAACATGATTTGATATCTTATCTTTCAGGACATGCTGTTAAAGAAAATAAATTACAATGGAACCTCCCTTAGTGGACACCTCTCTATTAAGGACACTAGTTTTGGTCCCAAATTGGTTGTTTCCATTCAATTTGACCTCTGATCAGGACATCTCTCTATCAAGGACAGCACTTGTCAGTCCCGAGGGTGTCCTCAATAGAGAGGTTCTACTGTATAACTATGAGTAACACATTCATATTGAATTTTTTCTCCAGGGCAAAGACGTTGCAGTTAGAGAAAATAAAGTCAAGACTTAGACAAGAATATGATGGCACAGAAATGGAGAACCAGCATCTTCAGGAGTATAAACAAGAGATGGAACTCCTGCTCCAGGAGAAGATGGCACATGTTGAGGAGCTGAGACAGATTCATGCTGATATTAGCCTGGTGAGATTTGTCTTGCTTTAGATATTGGGTTTCATTCCTCGGCTTTGAGGACCGAACAAAGATGACCCGTTTTCTGGAAAAATCTCACAATTTCACAGTAAAAATCTCTAATGTTAAAAAATTTACCTTAAAGACCTATGCCGTTTGTTAAAAAATTTGAAAATGTAATTGAATTTTTAAAATTGTCAATTGCGGCAGTGCTGGAATTTTATATTTAGCTTGTATGGAATTTATATTTAGCTTGTATGGAATTTATATTTAGCTTGTATGGAATTTATATTTAGCTTGTATTTACAAGCTAAATATAAATTTCACCATTGCCGTTGTGTAGACTGATATACAAATACAATGAATACCAAGTTTAAACAAATTTGTACACATTATAACTGCACTATGGCATTGTGTATTAGTGAATTGTTATTTAACTGGACCACAAGTATTTACGAACAGTATACCCCTTAAAAATCCTATCACCATACAGTGTTCATAATAAGTGTATTCTCCACAGATGGAGTCGACAATAAAACAAGCGGAAGAGGAGAGACACCGTGCATTGGAGAGTGCCAAACATCTGTACGAGGAGTACCGGCCCTTAAAGGATCACGTGGATAACCTAAGGACAAATATCGGGCTGGAGAAGTTACCCAAACTCGAGGAAGAGGATGACAAACTGACACCTGAGTATGTTTTCATCAATCTTAGGCCAAAAAAGTTAATGTTATGTTTCTGGTTTCATGGTCAACTGAAAATGAATGCGGTCATGCAGCATATCGTCTGCTGGCTACTGAATGGGAAAATGAAAAGATATTGACGTGCGGGGGTTGGAATTGACGCGGGTGGAAACCAGAAACATAACATTAACTTTTTTTGGCCTTATTTGTAGTCGTCAAGTTTAAGAAGACAATTTTTGTTACTAATGGTCGAAAACTGCGACCAATTAATGATCTTGCAGAAATGAAAATTTGATCCTCTTCGAAGTTTCTATTTGTTAGAAGTACATGTAATTCATCTAGCATTTTTGCTTTGACAGATACTTTGAAAGTCAGAAACCTGAACGCTATACTGAGCCCCAAGATTCCAGTATTCCACAAAGTCTAGCAGCAGCTGCGGCAGCCGCACAACAAATCCAGGTGCCGCGGAACAAAAATGAAAGACAAGCATTTAGGCAGCAACCCCCTCCCATGAAGGTAATTAGATAGCTAGTAGAAAATTAAACTTCTCCTAAAATTAAGGCTTAGATAAAACTGATGTGCAGTGGAACTTCCCTTAGCGGACACCTCTCTATTATGGACAACCTCTCTATTAAGGACACTAGTTTTAGTCCCAAAGCAGTTGTTTCTATTTAATTTGACCTCTCTAATCAGGACACCTCTCTATTAAGGACAGCACTTGTCAGTCCCGAGGGTGTCGTTAATAGAGAGGTTCTACATGTACTGTAATTGGCAAAAGTGAAATGGCACAACGTTTTGGAATGCTGTGCTGTTGTCCTTGAGATGGGATGCTGTTTGTGATAATTGTCTTTGGTTGCGACTATGTCCTCAATGATTCAATTGGTTGTGACTTTGTTCCAGCATTATCCCCGTCAGTAACGCTCCGAGGTACATCCATCTTTGACATTGCTTTCGTTCGGGTCAGAGAAGATTGGTCAAACTTCGACTTTAAGATTTTCTTTTTGATATCTTTTTACAGGCTTGCCTCTCCTGCCATCAGCAAATCCACAGAAATGCTCCAATATGTCCTCTTTGCAAGGCCAAGAGTCGGTCGCGGAATCCGAAAAAACCCAAGAGGAAGTTGGATGAATGAGAGAATTCTGAAAAGATGCTGTTGCCAAGTGCAATAAATGAACTTTGGGTAGTGCAGTGGACTAAATTACTACTTTTGGACTTTCCTGAACTGACATATGTGACCCACCATGGCAAAATGGGTCACATGTCGCACAGAAGATGAGCCTAAAATGACACCAGGACATAATAGAAGAAATTGATACACTCAGATTTCACAAAAGGCAGACAATAGTGAAATGAACAACCAGTCCGTCTCAACCTGTCAAGCTCGAAGCGACATGCGCCTCATTTTGCTGTGGTGGGTCACATATATGTCAATTTGGTTGATATGAAAGGAGCAAAGCCTTTACAGGGTATTCCAAGATATGTGCTGGCCAACTTTGGTGCATTCACAATCTATGTTTTCATTGGATATGATTGGGGACTGTCTCAGATGAAGGTCTGTCTTCATTTCATTCAAATCGGTCAATCTCTTTCGCAGTTATATGAAAATATACATGTGCTTTTCTACACATCCACTGAAAATTTGTCCAATTTGGCTTGTCCATTTCTCAGGACAGACACCCTGTATACTTGGATTTTGATTAGTTGGGCAAACATTAGCGGACACAATCAGTGTTCTTGGCAACTCTCATGTTTTGACAACATCGTCATGCCTATTCAGGCCATTTCTTTAGGGTACCCCTGTACGAGGCGAATCTCACTTAATCGTATTGTTTATCCGCCTTATTCCGTGTGGCAACTTCCTTGCCTTCGGAAGGTAACTTATTGTGTTTTATGTTGAAAAGAATCATTGTGCAAAATGATTTCTGTTGGTGTATATTTTCTTTTCTTGTAAAAATAAACGTCTGAACAGTACATATGGTATTGAAACTTATTGCCTTTTCCTGTCCTTGGTGGTGTGATCATCTGGTGACGTAATAACATGCACCATTCAAGCAGAGGCTGAATCTGATGACCTAGCGAAACAGGGCATGTTAATCTGTTGAGAGTGTATCACGTGCAGTTTGCTAAAACTACGTGTTTTGGAAGCTGTGGTCACAACTTTAAAATACCTCCTGGCCAAAGTCGTCCCAACAGCACTAATCCAAGAAATTGGACCAGTCACTCTTCAGCAAACAAAAGCTTGCTTGCTTGCAAGATTGATCCGCTTGGCTGCGACTGCCCCAATGGATGTTTGTCGATGGTTATTGAAATGTTGTATTCAGGGACACCCTGATGAAAACTAATATACAGGACGACGCTGAGCAAGTCTCAAGACCGATTCTAAACAGGATACAGTGGACTGGGTTAACTGGATCTGTACCTTACGACTCCCAGATATCTGGCCAAATAACTATCATTTGAATCCGTCATTGAAGATTGTTCTTTAAGACCTTCCGTAATGGCTGACTGATGTCGGGGAAAGACACAAGGCCTGAATACAGATTGCACCTCTTTTCAAGTCTAGTGGAATCTTGAGCAATACAGACTATTTTGTTACACCTGTGTCATAATCTCAACATCAGTGTACCAAACATAGTCACAAGAAATATCTGGAAGGAAATTTGATGTGCGTCTCATACATGGTACAACTTACAAGTATGCACTGGAGGAGTCAGGGGTTTGAAAACTTAGCAAATTATGCGTACATTTAAGAGCCGTATTCTACCTTCTGTGGGAGGTCCAAAAATCATTTGATGTCCTCATACTTTATGGAAAACCCCCAAGGCAAAGGCTACAGTACATCTTTTAAGACAAAGCAGAACAGAGTACAGTAACTGGTCTATGGTCCTCAACACCAAGCGTTTGGGCACATCCATAGATGTAACAAAAAAGCTGAATCAGAATGTGTCAAAGGACATAAACAGTAACATCAACCTCTTTATGGGGGACTATCGTGCTATATATAGGCAGGAGAGCCTAACTTTGCCATCTTCAAGTGACTAGTACATGTATAGGCCTACACAATATAGGCCCTTGGTCATGTCAGACTTAGCACTAAATATATCCCTCGTACAAGCGTGAATCATTTCGACCCACTGTGAGATGTGAGATGTGTTGGAAAGGGGGATCATTTTGGTAATTTTTCAACCAAAATATAAGATATAGTAAAGGAGTGTAGCTAACATAACTCTACTGATTCAAGAAGACCTTGTCTTGGAGAAGTTACTGCAAAAGACCTTATGCAGCAATCTTATACTTTTCTGAAGAGGGGGGATGTGTGTGTGAAACACCGGCACTGAAGGTGTTCACCAAAAGAGAAACATAAAGAAAGTATTTGGAGTATCAATACATTATATTTTCAACAGCCTCATACATATCATCATACAGTTGAATCAGTGAAAGCAGCATCTTTGTGAAAGGTTCAATTTCTATCTTCAATGCTATAAAATTAATCACATACAGAGTCAGAAACCGTAGCATGAAGTAATCCAGATAATTTCTTACTCCAACACATCTATGTACCCTGAAGAAGACAAAACTTCTGCAGTCAAATTAATGCTCAAATTTAACAGTATAAGTGTACAATGTTCTCATCCAAGGTTGAGTAATGAGGAACCTGCACAACAAAACCTGCCAATAGGGGGCCCTGCAGGCAAGTGGACCATGGTTGTAATGAGAAGCCATTTCCCGGGTCAATGATTATTTCATATTTCATATTTCATCCCTTAATTTAATACTCTACATGGGGAAATACCCCCCCCCCCCAAAAATGTAGTTTTATTGGTCCTTAATTCTATTTTGATGAGTTTTAGGGAGAAAATCAACGAAACTTAATTTTAATGGAAAATGCACTGGAAGTGTACCTTTCAGTACTGGTGCTGCCATCTGGATTTTTAGTTCTGCCAGTTTCTCATTGTATAAAGCATCTCAGTCTTTCAATTACTT
The DNA here is from genome assembly GCF_910592395.1 of Lineus longissimus. Taxonomy (NCBI): domain Eukaryota; kingdom Metazoa; phylum Nemertea; class Pilidiophora; order Heteronemertea; family Lineidae; genus Lineus; species Lineus longissimus. The sequence goes on from NC_088312.1 coordinate 11,050,766, forward strand.
AGTCCATATAGCTGGTGTATCCCCATTTCGCCTACACCCATTTCGCCTATTACCCATTTCGCCTTATAGCTTCCCAAATATTTTGCAGTTCAACACTTCCATATTTTAGTTTTGTGCCAGTATCAATCACACATCATCTGGATTTACAGAACAATAAACATACTACAATGTGATAGAAACTACACTCGCATCTTCAGTACCCACAAAAAGAATGTATTTTAAAGCGAAACATTCTTATCGGACAGTTTATTGGTCTGCATCAAATCTTACTGTGCAAAGGAGTTTAAGCTGCATTATTACAGTTTGGTAATAGGCCTCAAGGGCTAAGTACAAAAGCACAAAAGCATTTACAATTTTGAAAATTACATGGGTATACGGAATTACATGTAAGCTCATGATCAAAAGTTATGAGACACCACTTATTGCACATTTTCTCCAATATGTCTAATCCTCTAATCCAAATTTTCACCATTGGTGGAGTAAAATCAATAAAAAATGGCCAGGGCCATTGTGCTCACCTCATGTGGAGGAAAGATGGATAAAGAGCATGGTCTTGTGTCATGTTGTGTTAGGTTTGATGTAGGTCCAAGCAATTACAATTTCCCCAAAATGGCCAATTTACAGTACATTCGACCTCTGTGACCTTGAAAAGTAGGTCAAATCAAAGAAGACCCGGGTGACACATTGAATGGATGTTAGAATTAGATGTACCTATGATATAAAATTGGTGCCAATCGGGCAAGTCATTACTAGGAATAATGGCATTTTGAAGAATTTAGGATTTGGCCCCCTCCCTGGAGGCCAAACGGCAAATCAGATCGCACCAAACTTCGGTACCTGAGATCACCTGACCAAGGGGTACATGTGTACTTAATTTGTGATCAATAGTCATTGCAGTTAAGAAACATGCCATAGTTACGGCCTGACGGCAAATTTACGCCATTTGACCTCTGTGACCTTGACAAGAAGGTCAAATTAAAAACCTGTGTGACATTTACTGTATAGTGGTTAGATGTACCCATGATATCAAATTGGTGGCAATCGGGCAAGAAGTTAAGGAATAATCACATTTTTAAGGTTTTTGGATTTTGCCCCCTGGTGGTCAAGTGGTGAATCATATTGGACCAAACTTTGGTCCCTGAGATCACCTGACTAAGGGGTAAATGTGTACCAAATTTGGTATCAATAGTCATTGCAGTTTAGAAACGTGCCATCGTTACATCCTAACGGCTAATTTACACCATTTGACCTCTGTGACCTTGAAAAGGAGGTCAAATCAAAAACCCGGAGGATATATGATGCACCTTTGCTAGAAGTACCTACCATATTTTTTTCAAAATTTCCCGACTACTATTAAGGGAGATATTGCATATTTTCACTTTTAACGTTTGGCCCCCTGGTGGCCAAACCATGAAACGAATCGGACCGAAACTTGGTCTCCCAGGTGTCATTACATAAGGGTACATGTGTACCAAGTTTCAACTCAATAGCTCTAACAGTTACGAAACGTGCCCTGCTAACGGACGACGGACGACGACGACGACGACGACGACGACGACGACGACGGACGACGGACGCCACGGTATGGGATAAGCTCACCTCTGCTAAGAGGTGAGCTAAAAACCCATGTGCAAGTAATACTGCATGGTGGTAAGATGTTTCCATGTTGATCAATTTGGTGACAATCGGACAAGTAGTTAAGCAATTATCAGAATTGACAACAAAGTTTCAAGTTCATAGCCCCAGCGGTTTCGAAACGTGTCACAGGATACTACGACGGACGACGAACACTGCGGTATTGTATAGACTTCCCTGAGCCAACAAGAATAAGGCCATATTAGAGGGGTTTATTCAGATGCGAGCCAAATATGACAACGTGAGCAACACACACTCCAATTCTTCCCGCTCAGGTCGATTCAAATAGTCATATGACTTGGTGTAATAGATTATTGCATTGTCAGTAACTTCCAAGTCTTCATTCCTCTGTATCCTCTTAAGATGTTCCTTTGTCATCCTAAGGCAAGTAAGTCGTACCTGAAGGAAATAAAAAAGCTAGATATTAGAAGATTTGGTCAGTATTAGTCCATGTCATGACCAATATCATCACACTAACTTTCGTGTCACTGTACCAATCCGAACATCAGCAAATGATTCGCACGCACATCATATTCTCTGATGTAAATAGGACACTGCCATATTGCTTGCCATGGAACTAAATTTAGGGAGCATCATGTGACCAATCTTGTGACAAGAATTGTTCTGTTCATAATGGCAGACATGTCCTGCATACCAGCAGTTTTGCATCTGATTTCCGATTCTACTGAAATTTGGCAAACATCAGTGCATATCTATTTAAACAAGGGTAGAACACAGTCTAGATCAAATAGTGATCAAACATGCATGCTTTGTCACTTTTATAACTTTGACCTCTGTGACCCTGACAATCAGATCAAATTTCCCAGCAATACTTCATTAACCCTCTCCAGAAGTACTTGGGATTAAAGTTTTAAGGGGATTTGACCATTATTTCAGAAGAAAGCAGAACTCTGGCTGGACGGAAATTTGGCATATTCAAGGTACCTCTGTGAGTGCATACTGAGACGAGGTCAGAAAATTCTCAGTCAACTAGTTACAAAATGTGCCCGCTTTGTCATTTTTCTGAACTTTGACCTCGGTAACCTTGAAAAGTAGGTCTGAAAATGAAAAGATAGCCTCAATGAAACGGCCAGGGGCCATTGTACTCAACGTAGACAATGATTTTATGCTAGTTATGAAAAGTACTATTCAGTGAACGAAATGGAAGTTTCATGACATTTAACTGCTTTGACCCTGAAAATAGGTAAAATCAAAACAATGTCAAATCCCAAAATCATAAGACATCTGATGTATCCTTGCTAGGGGTCTCTGATATAAAATTTCATTGAAAAATTTTTTTGGCAGTCCCTGACCGGGATTTGAACTCACGACCTTTGGATTGCCACAATACGAAAAAACACACAAAATGGTGGCCTAATGAACGACACCAAATAAATAAAGACAAAGTAAGATACAAGTCAGGAGATAAAAAGAACAAGAGGCCCACGGGCCTGGCGCTCAGCTGTTGTCTTCCGATAAGTGATCTTCCAAGGAAATAGTCAACACGTGCAAGAAAACACCATTTTTCGCATTGATTGCGATGGACCCCTTACAGGCATACCCTTGTTTACACCCACAACCTGGTCTTCAGGTGAAAGTGTAACAACATGTACAATGCATGGTATGGTGGAATTTCACTTCCTACCTGGACACAAGGCCTGTTTGAAATTGACCAGCATGTTACATGACCAAGGCCTAGTATCCAGGACATGTGGGACACTGAGTCCATGGCAAGGACTGTACTTTAGACTGAATGTTTACCTGGAGACAAGAATTTGTTTATCAACAAGGGGGTGCCCGTAACTGGCCCATTGTCATTGTGATTGTTTCGTTTTCGTTGTTGATGTCTTCGGCGATCTAAATTTACCAGATGTATTATGCCTGAAACGGCACCATGTTGCATCGTTACAATGCTATGGGATTCATACTAAAATCTGCTCCGCCAAATAAGAGTTCCTATGACCAATGGCTGGCAGAAAATCAAAGTTATATTGAGATAAAATCTTCAGACATCTTACCAGCGCTAATCAATTCGTGAACATGTGCGATAGATGGCGTCTTGCCAAATCCGGACCTACTTTCCCTCAATGTTGAATACGTCGATAAGAGCTCATGATCTATCATTCCATGCAAAAAATGGCAATAACAACACCACTAATAGCGTCAAATTATTTTTCAGTTATCATTAACGCATCAACACGCATCTTTCTCAAACTAAATGAAAGACCTATATCGCCTTTCATGCACAATCACATATCAATCCGCTCCGACACATCCATTCAATTCGATAACACTCGATACAGTTTGATAAATAAACAAAGTTTTCGTGCTTTGTTCGGTCAAAATCAATGGATATAATAAACTCATGCAGAATAGCAATACTAATGGAACTAATTTCCGCAGTTTCCAATATTTTGAACACATATCACAACATCACCAAGTCTCAGATGATCTGCATAAATTACGATAAATAATGAGGTCGTCGCTTTAATTTTCGCGAAGAAAGAATACTCCATTCGAAAGTTGTTTTTACCAAATTCCGTTAAGCCCATCATTCTGAGGGCATTTGAACACATTCTGGTTGATCTTTTCTATTACCGTGTAAAGTTTTGTACAACAATACATTTCCGTAAAGGCTTAAATAAGAAAATTTGTCACCTACAAAATCATCGCTCCGGTCGAAATAAACATAAAGGTTGCCGCCATTTTCTGGATGACACGGGTTGCAAATGTATGTATGTGTGTCAGTTCAGGGCGGGAAATTTAAAGCGGGGTCATCCGGGGTCAAACAACAGTTTTGCTCACTCCCGCCAACTGGTGATATAAATCGACACTAATCTATTATATATTAAAACTCCTATATCAAGCAGACCTCTTCAACTTTACTTCAAGCTTCTATCTGCTTGAATAAAGCGGCAAAAAATTATTTTAAAATTTACGCATTTTGGGCCCTGGTGAGATGATTTTGAGTCGAATCGCACAGATTTTTTTCGTAACAACATTTCATGCGGTGCTTATATATTAGACCAGATTTGAAGTGCCTGGGTTGTACGGTTACAAAATGCCCAACATGGCTGGATGGATGGAAGGATGGAAGGACGCACACCAATCAAATAGCTATTTGACTAGCTCAGCTGACTTAAGTCAGCTGAGCTAAAAAAGATAAAAAAAGAAAAAAAGAGGCCCAAGGGCCTGGCGCTCAGCTGAAAACATGGAAATGCCTTCAACCTCAATTTTGTTGACCGTAATGTCTATATCAGGCAAACATACCAGAGTAAAACAACTTTTAAATAACGACAAAAAATGCCAAATCTACGATAAGTGCTGTGGCTGACCTTGAAAAGAAGGTCAAATCAAAGACCTAGGTGAGATATTATGTAAAGGAGACTTCTTGGACTTACTGCACACCACCCAAAACATTTGAGTCACTCTGGATATAACAAAAGCTTTAAAATGTCCACAAAAAAAAATCCAAGATGGCCGCCCACCAAATTATTAAAAAAAGTAAAGAAAATGTAATATACAAGTGAAAAAAGTAAAAATTAAAAAAAATAAAAAATTTGACCCGAAGTGGGATTGGAACCCACAACCTTTGGAGTCATACAAGAGCGGGAAATTCAAATCAAGCTTAAATTTGGTCAAACGACATTTTTGCTCACTACCGCCAACTGGTAATATAAATCGACACTAACCTATTTTATATTAAAACTCCTATATCAAGCAGACCTCTTCAACTTTATTTCAAGCTTCTTTCTGCTTGAATAAAGCTGCAAAAAATTGTTTTGTGTTTTACGCATTTTGCCACCTGGGGGGCTGATTTTGAGTCAAATCGCACAATTTTTTTTTCATAAGCAAGATTTTATGCGATGTTTATATATTAGACCAGATTTGAAGCGCCTGGGTTGTACGGTTACAAAATGCCCAACATGGCTGGAAGGAAGGATGGCTAGATGGCATGATGGAAGGATGGACACCAATCGAATAGCTATTGGACTAGCTCCGCTGACTTAGTCAGCTGAGCTAAAAAGAAAAAAAGAAAAATATTTTTGGCAGTCCCTGACCAGGATTTGAACTCACGACCTTTGGATTGCCACAATACGAAAATGAAACGGCCAATTTACGCTATTTGACCTCTGTGACCTTGAAAAGTAGGTCAAATTAAAAACCCGTACGATATATGATGTATCCTTGCTATGAGTACCTACCACGAAAGTTTTATCAAAAACAAGTCATTAATAAGTGAGATATCACACTTTTTAGATTTCCACATTTGGCCCCCTGGTGGCCAATCTGAGAATCAGATCGGACTGTAATTCAGTTTCAGGGGTCACGTAACCTGGGGGGTCACGTGTACAAAGTTTCAAGATCATAGCCCCAGCGGTTAAGAAACATGCCACAGGATACGACGACGACGGACAACGACGACGACGACGGACGACGGACACTGCGGTATTGTATAGACTCCCCTACGGTGAGCCAAAAACACACATTCCGATGACCCACTCATTGCAAGATCTGTCAGGTGTCATGAGGGTTGCTCTGCAAAATCCATCAAGGATGAACTAAAACAACGCATCAAAGGCAGCTGGAAAACATAACTCTTCAGGAGATTCAGGACTCAATCAGTTCATGGAAGAAACATTAGCTTGTGAGAAGATGGATGGATCAACTGATCACCTTTTCAAGCGAAAGATGCAAGGACATCAATTTGAAGTGTCTGGAATATGCATGCATTTGTGAACACTGATCACCAAACTGAAATGCACGCAAACATTTCCCGGCTTACACTTACAGTACTGAGGTCAAAAGTTTTATTGGCTAATCTATCTTTGTCTTGTGTCTGTGACTGTAGCCACAGTCACACTGCAAGCACCTCCAATGCGATTTCCCAAATACGGATTCCATTGAACTCAAAAGACACCTTAATTCACTTCACTAGAGTGTTCAGATTATCAGAACTCAAGCACCCCCTGTCATTAGTAGTACAAAAAGTGCGTCCAAAATCGATGAAAATGCGAGCCGTGTGAGTATGACAGTGTTGTTACCCATGTGATAAAACGGAAACATGTCATTCTTCTCTGACTGCACATGCCCAACTAGGATTTCTAAATTTGACGATTCAGATTTGTGAAGTCGGTTTTACAATGACTTGCGTGAAGCTGTTTGGAAGCGTCTTGAAATGCTTGTAGTGTGAACAGGTAATTCGCTTTGGAGGTTTCAAAGCAAATTAAGCGCCTTTCAATTTGTATTGAGTTGCCAGTGTGAATGTGCCTTGTGTTCCATGGCCTGACGGAAACAAACAAATTTATAGGTATGTACTTGTAGTTTAGTTGGTGTAGTTCAATGTTCATGAGTAAGGGTGGATCCCAATGAGAACAGAATCCTCTTTAGGAGGGCATGGGTCAAATGAAATAGAAGTTACATGACTGTACCATTGTGGCTTGAACGACAAATCCGAACACACGGTCCTGGTGCCCAAACTCGCGCAAGGCCGTAAAGGGTAGCTCAAGCAATAGCTCAGCACCATGCTGTCCTTGAAGCTTGCTTCCATAGCCTTTGATAGATTCTTCTCCTTCATCATTTACTTTGGATTTTTTTGATCTCTCCTCCACTTCATCTTGTTCCTCATCAGTGACCTTACGCTTCCGTGTTCGAAGCGGTGGTTTGCATCCCTCAGACTCAGAGTCTTCAAATTCATCCTTCTGCCCTGGTTTAAACTGAAAGGAAAAGTGGGTGCTTTTCGTTTATTTAAATCGCCAAAAGTAAAATGTCTTTGTAAAATGACATGGTCCAGGGACCATGCGCTCACATGTGGACCCTGTAATATGTGTGAATGTAATGCTGATTAGTGTGCTCACCTGTGGACTCTGTATAATGCTGATTAGTATTACTATAGTGTGCTCACCCGTGAACCCTGTAAATGTAATGCTGATTCGTACGACTACATGTACTACTAGAGTGTGCTCACCTGTGGACCCTGTAAGTGTAATGCTGATTAGTAATAGTATAGTGTGCTCACCCGTGAACCCTGTAAATGTAATGCTGATTAGAATAGAACAGCATTAGGCCAAGTACATATGCAAATTTGGCTAGAATGATTTATGTCCTGAAATGGAGAAATAAAGGGTGCATTTTCCCCTGTGTGTTAGGTGCCATTTCTAATTTCTCCTCCCGATACACATCACAAAAGTGTCACTTCACCCATAATTGCATACCTAACTTCCAAGAAGTGGTCACCAGAACAGTATATATAACTGTTGGTTCTAACATATCGGTGGTGACCTTGAATAAATTTGGAGTAGACTGGTTCCTGGCTTCGATGTTCAGGGCAAAATGGCTTGCACCGGACTTTGATAGCGAGCACTCCAGCGCCGGCCACGAGCATCAAAGACGGGAACTAGTTTTAGTTGGGACTTGCAATTTTCCCAGAAACAACAACTACAGTAGAACCTCTCTATTTTGAAGGGACACCCTCGGGACTGACAAGAGCTGTCCTTTTTAGAGAGGTGTCCTGATTAGAGAGGTCAAATTGAATGCAAACAACCAATTTGGGACAAAAGCTACATGTAGGGTCCTTACTCGAGAGATTGTCCTTAATAGAGAATTATGATATTAATGAAAATCTACATACATGTATGTATTTTGCAACAAGAACATAAAATCGACCCTGCTATTGGACAACTGGGAAAACAGCGGAATAAGTAAAATGCTACATATTTGGGACACAAAACACAATATTTGGGTGGAGGAGAATACTATCATAGATGAAATGGTCGTGGACCATGTGCTCACGTGTGTGTTCGAATAGGTTTTGCTTACCGCGCTGTTAAGGACATTGTTATATGTTAAAGCAATGTGTATTATTTTTTGGTTGGAGGGACAGTTGTCGACACCAGTTAAGTCCACAAGATCCAATTAAAAGTGTGATTGGTAGGACTGGAGATCAGGCAGAGGGGGTCAGGGGAGATGAAGGCAGACTTCCAAAGGTCATGTAGGCCTTGGAATAGACTTGAATTTTCTCATGCCACTTGGCAACATTTCAAGGCACCCTTTAATACAAAATGTACCCTTGCTGAAGAACCTGCCATTAAAAGTTTATAATGAAATGGCCAGGGGCCATTGTGCTCACTGTAGACACACAAAATGGCCGCCTAATTAAACGACACCAAATAAATAAAGACAAAGTAAGATACAAGTCAGGAGATAAAAAAGAAAAAGATAAAAAAAGAAAAATATTTTTGGCAGTCCCTGACCGGGATTTGAACTCACGACCTTTGGATTGCCACAATACGAAAAAAACACAAAATGTGCAATTCTGGCCATATTTGAATTACGATCTGACCAAAACTTAGCGTACAAATAGTGGCTTTTTAAATGCATCATTACAGAAAATAAGAACGTTTTACAATGAACAACGACAAAACGTACCAAGAAACGGTAAAAAATTTTTTAACTTTGACCTCTGTGAACTTGAAAAGTAGGTCAAATCGAAAACCCGTATGATATGTGATGTATCCTTGCCAAGAGTACCTGCGATAAAATTTTCATCAAAAACAAATCAGTAATGAGTGAGATATCACACGAGTTTAGGCCCCTAGTGGCCAAGTCAGTTACCAGACCGGACCGAAATTCAGTAACAAAGGTCATCTGACCTAGGGGGTCATTTGCTCGAAGTTTAAAGTTAGACCAAAATGGAATGGCGCTGCGCCATGCCCCGTTTTCCTGCCGCCATATGCCTTTTTAGAAGCTAAATTTTGCGCCCTGCCCCTTCCAAATCAACGCCCTGCCCTGTTAAGACCAATGAAATTTGCGCCCTGCCCCCTCAACAGACACCACCTTGCCGCAAATTCCCACGCGCCAAGCCCCGCTGAAATACCGGCATTTTCGCGCCAATCTCTAGTAGCCAGCCACATCGTCAATCATACATTAATTTATCCTCGTTGCTGCAGCAAACATCGTAACACAACAACCCATACAAAGGCAAGGGACGATCATTCCTCCGCACGAGGTTGATTTAGTTTCTTGATTCGCCGCAGTTTCATTTTATTGCATTAATCTATAGATCTGAGTGGCGCTGCAATCGATCATATCTGTCACCGGAAAAGACTGCGGGCGGAACGGGAGAAATTAACCGCCCTGCACCATCATAGCCTGGAAACGATGTTTCAAAGGTAATTTACATCAATTTTAGAATGCCCTCTTGCAAACACGCCTAGTTTAAACAACCAATATCGTAGTTGAGTTGTGTATTTCGATCTGACAGCGCGATGCCAGTGCACGTGTTTGGAGTTTGATTGTTGACAGTCATGGTGACGAGGCATTAAAAAGAGCGGGAATAACAGAGACGCACGTGGTCGGGAGATTGTCCCGTCTTTTCGCGGGATTCTGTCGATGTCGGAGAGATGGTTTCATGGGAAACTTCTGGAGTTTACTAGTTGCATAGAATGTTCTTACTTGATTATTATTTGATTATTCAGTTGGAAAGTTGATTTTTTTCATCAAAGAGTAATACAGTACACTAACATGACTTTGGTTACAATATATAAATTCTGGTCACTTCACATTACTACCACGTGTCTAAAGCTATTAACAGTTATAGTGCGTGATTAAAGCTGGGACTTACAGTTTACATGCAACATTACAACTTATTAATTGGACTCCCTTAGAAGGTTCAAGACCCCGACTGCCACTGCCCTCACAGCATGCCCATTTTCAGAGTTGGTCCTTAAACATGCCCTTTTTGTAATCTTGAACTGCCATTGCTCTCAACAGCATGCACCATGCCCCTTTTCAGAGTTGGTCCTAAAAACCATGCCCTTTTGAAATCCTGGCAGAAGCACTATGCTAGGGGTCCCTGCCATGAAGATTTGATGGAAAAATGTCCCTAGTAAGAGAGAGAGAAATTGCACTTCCTCCTTTTTCAGTTTTGGTCCCCTGGTGGCCAACTCAATACTTAGATCGAGCTAAAATTCGGCGTCAAAGGTTATCTGATGTAGGGGGTAATATGTACAAAGTTTCAAGTTCATAGTTCTGGCGGTTGAGAAACGTGCGATAGTTACACTCAAAACGGCCAATTTACGTCATTTGACCTCTGCGACCTCGAAAAGTAGGTCAAATTAAAAACCTGTATGATATATGATGTATCCTTGCTAAGAGTACCTACATGTACTACCACAAAAGTTTTTTCACTAATAAGCGAGATACATGTATCAATCTTTTTAGATATCCACATTTGGCCCCCAAGTTGAGAATCAGATCGGATTGAAATTCAGTGTCACAGGAAATACATGTAATATGACCTAGGGGGTCATGTGTACAAAGTTTAAAGTTCATAGCTTTAGCGGTTAAGAAACATGCCACTGTTAGGATACGACAACGACTACGGATGACGGACGACGGACACTGCAGTATCGTACACACTCCCCAACGGTGAGCCAAAAACATGTGCAAGTTATTAAATACTGTGTTAATACTGTTGGTTTACTGGTCCCCTGTTCATCAGAGTCAGACTGGTGGCAATTGGGCAGGTAAAGCAATAATAATTACAATTCTTGAGCTTTCAGATTTGGCCCCCAGGTGGCCAAGTTGAGAATCAGATTGGACTGAAATGTGTTGTCTGAGGTTATCTGACATATACTAGTATGGCAATCTATACCCAGATTCCAGAACTTAGGTTCATAGCCTCAGTCACTATAAAAAAATGAGCCAAAAAAATTACATCGAAAAAAAAATTCACTAAGAAGAGAGACTAAGTCATTGTCATTGCACTTTCTACTTTTCAGTCTTGGCCACCTGCTGGTACAAAGAAATTTGATGATGGTGTCAAGTCCACCATTCTCAGTTTTAAGCGGCTGATCTCAGAAAAGGTCAATTCAGTAATCAAACAGCTCCATTTTCACATCTACTAGTGATCTACATACCTCGTCGACTGTGATAACCAGAAATCCATTTTCTTCATATATCTTTCCAAATTGAACATCTGGCGATGATGTCACTTGAGTTCCCAACACATTCATTTTTCGAGTTTTCACATAACCAGGACTGAAGAAAGGAAAGATGTCAATTAAATGGCATTGGCCAGCATTGTCATCGACAACTGATTGTGGTCTGTAATGTAGTAAGTAACAACCCTTTTATTGCTCAAATAATGCTCAAATTGATGTTTTACTTCCGGTGGTACATTTGATCAATACGGTAGAGCTACCTCCAGAAGCTGGTAGTCTATACTATCATTTTTGAGGGCGTTTAAAACAGTTTAGTCAGGCGGTGGAGGTCACTGGACAAATCCTGAACTTTTTAAGAAATATCCTTTTTCTGAAATAAAATTTGAAATTACAAAAATGAAACGACCAGGGGCCATTGTGCTCACCGTAAGTATATTTAGTAAAGAATTAATTCATGCTAGTAACAGAAAGTGCTACAGCATGTAGCCCAATGGAAGTTTTATGAGGTAAGGCCAAAAAACACATGTGCAAGTAATACTGTATGGTGGGTTAGCTGGTCCCATGTTCATCAGACTGGTGGCCATTGGGCAAGTAAAGCAATAATCACAACTCTTAAACCTTTCAGATTTGGCCCCCAAGGTGGCTAAGTTGAGAATCAGATTGGACTGGAATGCATTATCTGAGGTTATCTGACCCATTTGGCCATATACCCAGTTTCAGGTTCATAGCTACGTACGGAAGTTGCACTCTAACACTAACAGCCAATTTTTGCCATTTGATCTCTGTGACCTTGAAAAGTAGGTCAAAAGAATGGTCCAGGGACCATGTGCTCACCTCAGTTAATGTTAGTGCATGTCATTTGCAGTGGATGCACATGTCACATGGATATTGGTTGACATCTAATCAACAGTATAGGGAGTAACAGGGTTTCGTTGAATTTTCAAGATAGCAGCAAGGCGGCCATATTTGTCATCAGATTGCATCGAAAATTTAGGATGACGCACAAAGATACATAATCACATGAAATTTGGTTGCAATCCAATTATCAGTTTTAGAGTCATAGGACTTTGAATGATTTTCAAAATGGCCGCCTGGCAGCCATATTAGGTGACAGATTTGACTAAAATTCTGGGATAATGTAAAGGGTACATAGATAAATAAACATGTGAAATTTGGTTGAAATCCCATCATCGGTTTCAGAGTAATATGACTTTGTTTAATTTTCAAGATGGCCGCCTGGCGGCCATATTTTATGTCAAAGCACGCCAAATTTTAGGTGTAGATTAGAGGGTCACTAGATACATGTCCACACAAATTTAGAAGCCTATAGCTCAAATAGAAACGAAACGTGCCACCTTACGGTGATTTAATGAAGTTTGACCTCTGTGACCTTGAAATGTAAGTCAATTCAAAAACCCGGTGGATATATGATGTACCCTTGATGGAAGTACCGACAGTATTTTTTTTCAAAATTTTCCGACCAGTATTAAGGGAAATATTGTATATTTTAACTTTTAGCATTCAGCCCCCTGGTGGCTGAACCGTGAATCGCATCGGACCGAATCTTGGTCTCCAAGGTGTCATTACATAAAGGTACATGTGTATAAAGTTTAAACTCAATAGCTCTAACAGTTACGAAACGTGCCCTGCTAACGGACGACGGACGACGACAACAACGACGACGGACGCCACGGTATAGGATAAGCTCACCTCTTTTGAGAGGTGAGCTAATAAATGAAATGTCCTTTGGACATTGTGCTCACCTGGGGTCGATTTATTCCTAGATATTATGACAGATTTGTAGTTTGGTAGTTGACATGAATTAATGTGATGCCTGCAGCTGATCGCATGAGTGAGAGTGGACATATGCTATTATTTATTACTATTAACAGAGATTTCATAGGATTTTACAAACTTGACCTACTTATCACTGAAAAGTTGGTCACATTGACCTACTTTTTTGGTCAACATGTAGAGATGCTCAATAAGTGTCAACATACCAAATTAAAAGAGTCTACAAGAAGTGATGACCAAACGTGCCACCTGTGGTGAAATTACAGAGTTTGACCTCTGTAACCTTGAAAAGTACGTCATGTAGTCTCTTCAGAGGCATCCACAGAAAAAAATTCAAGATCCTAGCTATCAGCATTCATGAGATATTGACAACATAAGGTTTTCAAAGATGGCCGCCTGGAGCCAAGAAAGTAGGTCAAATGGCGATGATTTTCGGTATGTCAGGTCATGCTGTCATAAGACATCCACACACCAAGTTTCAACCTCCTAGACTCAATTGTGAGCAAACGTGCCACCTGCGGTGAAATTATAGAGTTTGACCTCTGTGACCTTGAAAAGTAGGTCAAATCAAAAACCCGGGTATTGATAGAAAAAGGTTTGTGGGATCTTGTCAGCGCACTGAATTAAAAGTGGATATTGAGTGATAGAAAACCCATTTGTGACCATATTGGAGCGCCCCCTGTAGGATGCGCTTGCAAGATCCAGCCATGAATGATAGAGAAAGTTAGACACATTTACCTATGCAACCCCCACATACCAATATAAGCATGGGATCTTGTTAGCGCAGCGAAAAAATGCATATCGAAAATCAAAAAATGACTTCTTTACCATTTTCACCATTTTTGGGGTTGAACTTCAGTGACCTCTAGCACCTAAACGAGAAGGAGTTTGGGGCTGGGACTTTGGATTTTTTCTAGTCCCATCAGGTACATCAACTGACCAGAGAAGGAGAAAAATTCCAGTCGGTGTGTATCACACGTTAATAGAAAGTGTCTGATTCTTAGAAATAATGGCTCTTAATAAGCAAGATCACACTTTTTAATCCACCTTCGGCCCCCTGGTGGCCAAGTTGAGAATCAGATCGGACCAATATTCAACGCTAATTTAGAGGTTATCTGATATAGGGGGTTATGTGTACCAAGTTTCAAGTTCATAGCTTTGGCGGTAAGAAAATGTGCCATAGTTACAATAAAACGGCCAATTTACGCCATTTGACCTCTGCAACCTTGAAAAGTAGGTCAAATTAAAAACCCGTGTGATATATGATGTATCATTGTTATGGGTACCTACCACAAAAGTTTAATCGAAAACAAGTCATTAATAAGCGAGATATCACACTTTTAAGATATCCACATTCGGCCCCCTGGTGGCCAAGTTGAGAATCAGATCGGACCGAAATTCAACGCCAGAGATTATCTGATATAGGGGGTTATATGTACCAAGTTTCAAGTTCATAGCTTCGGCGGTTGAGAAACGTGCCATAGTTTCAATAAAACGGCCAATTTATGCAATTAGACCTCTGCGACCTTGAAAAGTACGTCAAATTAAAAACCTGTATGATATATGATGTATCCTTGCTATGACTGAGTGCCTACCACGAAAGTTTAATCGAAAACAAGTCATAAACTAGAATTAGCTTGTCAGCTAATTTGAAGCCCGCCTCGCCAAGTCATGAAGCAGCTGACTCTTATACTTAGTAGTTGGCCGTAGACCTGGTCAGCTGTAAACATTATTTGTGTCAATCACCAGAACGAGGCTTGCTCGTCATCATACACAATGCCTAAATCTAGGTCATCATCTAATAGCGTCGTTTGGGCAATATATTGCAGATAACCCTATAATCATTACTTGATTCATCATCAAATGTCAAATAAACATGAAGCAACGCTGAAATCACTTGTAAAACGGCATTTAAAGCGCCGAACCGGTGCCCCTCCGTGATAATTTATGATTGCGATTCGCGCGCGTGACGTCATCAAAATGAAATTTTTTCAATATTTTTGAACTTACCGCTGGGTATTTCCATTCCAACGATCGTACATCAATCAAAGCATATCAAGTGTCCTAATTGTTTATTCAATATCTATCTACCTCTTTGTGTACGAGTTTATCAGTCTTTTTAATGCAGAAACGTACATATTTTGGTGATTTGTGGTGAAAAATCGCCGTCAAATCATGTCTTCACTTCACTCACGCCGTACGCAAAAAGTATCCAACGTAGCTCAAAAACCGAACCACGTGTTTCGCAGCCACGTGTTTCGGCAACCATTCTAACTCAGTCATTGGTCAAGCATCAGCATGATTAATTATAACTACCCCCACTGAATACCAAAAAGAATAGGGCATTCTGATTTGCCATTGGCTGGTTATGCGTGTCTTTGAAGTTAGCGTCATGGCAACGCGATCGACAATCTGACTGCCTGCTGTTCACGTGAACCGTCGTTAGTGTAGTATGCAAGATGTTTTTCGCAATGCGCATGCACGAAGCTATTAGGTCAATCGTTTACTTTCCACCGCGAATAAACCTTGATGATCACCAAACGGCGGGGTGCCGCACGAATAATAGAAGAGCAATGGATTAATGATCAAAACTTTAATAAATCGCCAATTGGGCCCATAATCTCATCGTTTTTGGTCATAGCATACATCAAATATCCCTGAAAGTTTCAGAGTGATGCGTGTATTATTTCTGGAGTTGTCTTGCGGAAACCACAGATTGGATACTGGAGAGAGAGAGAGAGAGAGAGAAACAGTGAAAACAAGTAAGACCGCCCATTCTGATGACCGCCCATTCTGATGGGGCGGTCTTAATAAGCGAGATATCACACTTTTTAGATATCCACATTTGGCCCCCTGGTTGGCAAGTTGAGAATCTGATCGGACTGAAATTCAGTGTCAGGGTTCAAATGACCTAGGGGGTCAAATGACCTACATTTGTAGGGGGTCATGCGTACAAAGTTTCAAGTTCATAGCCCCAGCGGTTTAGAAACGTGCTACAGGATACGACGACGGACGACGACGACGACGGACACTGCGGTATTGTATAGACTCCCCTACGGCGAGCCAAAAGCTGGCTCTTGACCTTTTTTGGAAGCAGCCCACAGGCACAGTTCAACGTGACCAATCTCAATGTAATCATGGTCAGCTTACCTTATGTCCAGTTCACACAAATATGCAAAGCGTTCAAAGAGATTTACAAATGCTGCTTTATTTGGAGCCTCACTACTATCCACGACCATTTTGCGAATCATCATATCTAGATTTTCCATGAACCTAATGACTTTCCCAAGACTGAAAAAAGAAAAAACATCATAGTCTTAGGCAGTGCAATTTGCAACTGGTGTACTATTGGGTACATGAATGAAGCCCCCACCAAAAACTACAAATCACAGTTTTGCCGAGTGGCAGAATGTATACGTCTAAAGTACCCAAAATGAGTCACGTTATGTTGCGATTTGCCACTTTTTGTGTGCGTATCTGATTTCCCAGCAATGCGTAGCAACGTACTTTCCATAGAGCAAATGGACACGATCTATGGTATAAGTGGAAAACAAAGGAATCTCTACAAACAATTAGGCGTTGGGTCTTACACTTACAGCAAATTTTGTCTGTTTTCGGACAATCCCCACCCCGCTGGCCTCTGGCGGAAACACTGCCTTTTTAAGCTTTAGATGTCGCCAGAGTCGCCGTGACGCTATTTCTGCTTTCCCTGACCTGCCAGGCGACATTAGGTACTACTAGCAATGATGTTACACTAAGTCCACCCCGGCGAAAGTGCATTCCAGATTGCCGAGATGCCCCCCCCCCCCCAACTGAACGAAGCGTTCCAAATGGCCGATCCGGATTTTCCATAATGCCGATGAAGATGGCTTCTGCTCTGACTTCTGACTGATTGCTGGTTTTCATGTCAAATTTTGTCAGAAAAGGAGGAGAGGTAAGATCAGAATTGATATGTTCATCTGGTACTCACTACTTTCAAGCATCGTTCTGTTCTTGCGTAACTGGAAAATTAGGCCTAACTCAAACGAGTGAGATCGGCGGTCTGTTTACATGCACCCGACAGTGCATTGCATTACGCGTGCATGTAAACAGACCGCCGATAACACACACTGAACTTATTTGCTTCGTTTAGACTGTGACTTCACATATTATTTTCAATATGTTTATCATTCGTCATTCATAACAAGCAGACTTTTATCATATGAAATAACTGACAATATATCATTCATTGAGGAGTAGTTGTAGCGGACGCAAGCTCAGTTCTTTTCCGTTCGGTACACCACAGTCGTGGAACTCCAATCGTGAATAGAACTCGATTTTGGCGTAGGCACACGACAGTTGTGGATATATCATATACCCCACAGCTAGATACACAACAGTCGTGGAAATAACCCCTGCATTGTTTTTATACCCACCTCTCGTACTTGTCTCTATTGAATGAAACACCTCGACTTGCAACTGCACTGCTCCTGGCATCCGAAAGAGTGTTGAGCAATCCCTTCAGAAAACTGTTATCACTTTCGTCAGAAGCACGGCCCTTGGCTCTGCTGCGAAAAATGTCCTGAAGTCTGCTGCAGGATGTTTTGTCAAAGCCAACAAGTTTTCCTGTGGCAAATCCAGTTTGCTTGTTAGAGACATATAAATCTAATTCTTGCCACCAGATAGTGTTGCTCGGTTCAACTTCATACGACTCGGGTTTGATCTGGCCAATACGCTTGAAAAACCACTGGTACAGATGCTGGGCCTGTGGCGGGTCGGTTTCATCATCAGCACGATCAGTTGCACGATCATACGATATGTGCAGGCTATCTAAATGAGAACGCCTGTATAAGCTAGCAGAAGAAGGAAATTTGGAACGCCGAGACGCCGCCATTGCAATGATGTACAGTCGATGATGATCAAGTCATGGACCCATATGCATTCGGAGAGCGCGATCGCTACTGGGAACCTTTTGGTCGCTCGTGGGACCCACTTTGATGATCGCCGCCCAGACCCTCACGTGACCCGCGTGTTAATAGATGGCGACGGTGTTGTTCCAGGCGGCGGTCGACCTGCATATTTAATGCTTTCCCTGTGTATTTGAGTATAAACTTGTACGATAAATGATAAGCGTGCGTGATCCGTGGTTGATGGATACTAATATCATAATATGGGGGAAGGCGCCGTGGAGGTCTATAGCCAGGGTGGGGTGGGGGTTATAGTTAGGATGATGGTATCATGGCCGTTGACCGAAAAGCAGTGGGGGAGGACCAGGGAATATGGGGGCTATAGATATATTTGAGTATAGATTTATACGATAAATGATAAGCGTTTGTGATCCGTAATTGTGGATACTAATATCATATAATAAATATGTTTTTGTCCGCTCGGAACTGTTTAATCTACAGACATAGGCATCACACTGTAGGCCCTAATAAGATCAATACCCATGTCGTGATTTTACTATTTAGCAAATTTTATCCCGGCAAATTATATTTTAATGTGATTTATCCCGGCAAATTATATATTAATGTGATTTGACAGGTCATATTTAGGTCTAATACTAATAGTGATCAACCTTGTTACTATTGATTGATTATTGGCAACAATCACTGTTCATTGATAAGTTCGAGGAAAAATGTTGAGATCAACTTTGTTATCCGAAGCGTATAAGTAGTGTAATAATGGGGATTCTAACTCAGAGTCAAATCCCAGTCAAAATCTCCAAGTCAAATCCCAGTCAACACGTTTCAAAACTTATCTCAGTCAAATCCTAGTCTAAATAGTTTCCAGTCATTTCTCAGTCAAGTCACTAAATCATCCAAATCATCCAAATTTTCAAAATTTCAAAATTTTCAAAAATTTCAAAAATTTCAAAAATTTCAAAATTTTCAAAAATTTTCAAAAATTTCAAAAATTTCAAAAATTTCAAAAATTTCAAAATTTTCAAAAAATTTCAAAATTTTCAAAAATTTCAAAAATTTCAAAAATTTCAAAATTTTCAAAAATTTCAAAACCTATTTAACAAAAATTATTTTCTTGTAAATAAAATGAACTTTCCATCAAATGAAGAACTTGAATCAAGAGTCACAGAGTCAACAGATTATCTAAAATTTAAAGATCTTCCAGTGAACACATGGTATAGAATTAACTCATTCAGAAATATAAGTACAAAAATAGGAGAATCAACACTGCTTGAACTTGTTGACTCAGAATCTAAAGAAGTCACCGTGTGGGCGACGAGTGTCATCAAACAAAAAGTGATCACAATTATATAAGATTCACAGGTATGAAAGAAACCAAACAGGGTAAGAAATTCTATGGATTTAATCTTTTGGACTAAACCTATATCTAAAGAAAATAAAAACATCATAAATGAACAAAACTGCGAAAGCTCTCATCGGTGTTCTATGCTTGTCAATGACTGGAAATGTCATTTTGACAGGAATTAATTTTTTACCTAGAAATACTCTCGCTCCAATCGTGAACGTCACAGACTTTCCAATGAATTACACTTGTCTAATGGAGCACAAAAGAAAGTTGATTAAAAATCACATGTATGGACATGTTTGTTATAATCCATGGCTCGATGTTTCTATAATAGACTTAAGATATTACAAAGATGGAATTGTAAATCTTGACACAGTCACGGTTGATGTAATTTTATAAGCTTACTCGCTATGCTCGTAAGCCTATAAATTTACTCACCCACACTACTTTTGTCTGACTCGCTTTTACAGCCCAAAACTGATTATCTCAGATGAAAGTCATGTCATTTCGGATTCTAGGATGAGCTCAAATTCACTTGCAGAAATAGTGCCATTATCCATGAACCTGGAAAGTAAATTATCGACACTCCGTAAGCATGCTTTTTTCTTAATTAAAATATCTAAATGTTTTTTCTCCTTTTTCCTTAATTTTGGAACTACAATTTTTCCAACCAATCCTAGGAGTGTACAGATAGCGGAAATTGGAATACTGATGACATTTCCAATCACTGTCGCAGCTCCAATTGATGCGACTGTGACACTGGTAATATACATACCAATTTCACAACCGTGTAAGATTTGACTAGCTTTTTTATAATTTTTATTTAATTTTTTTCTTTTTTCAATATTAAGCTCTAATTCAGTAATTTTTTCTTTAATTTTTTCAAGTCTAAATTGTTCAGCATCATCCATTTATTCTAATCGTAAATCAATTGAAACTGGAGTTAAAAATTCAATAGGGTCATCATTCTGATCTTTGACCTGTAGTTCAATACTAGTATGATCGTGCTTTGCGATCTTTACTTTTTGAAGGGAGGTATATTCATGAATATCTCCATAATATTTACCTTTGGGAACAAATGAAGTAATAAGATCACTGCGCTTTCCATTCACTAAATTTTTATGAGTATCAACAATACTACAAGAAATTCTATACTCATGATAGGGTAGAAGTTTACAAGGTTTATTACCAGTAATTTCTGATCTTATAAAGGTATTGTCTTCAAAAGTCATTCCAAATATTTCACCTAGTTCTTTATGGAGAACTACAGCAAATGGTGGCTCGACTTTAATTTTAATTTTACCTTCACTGGGTAAATAAGTTAACTCAAATTTATCAGCATGTCCTTTTTCACTCAACGCTTCCTGTACTGCTTTATTATAAGTAGCTGGCGTATAAAATCTGTTGGGAATAGTGATCAAGTCTTGATTTGTATAGGCCCCATCAACAACAGTCGCAAATCGTAAATAGTGATTATGTAATTCGCTTGAAAAATTATAGTAAGTCATAGGAATAATAGCCTTTTCAACCTGCACGGTTTCATATGACTGAATACTAGCTGGAAGTAGAATCCTTAATACGTCATGGAATCTAACGTTCATTTATTTTAGAAGAAATTTTATGTGCTTTTTGTTTAATGCTTCCTATATTGGATGATAATACTTGAATAATAACTAAAATAGTGACAGCGATCATAATAATCAAATGCTCTGCTAAAAATCCTACAACACCAGCAGCTGCTTTTAAGATAGTAGACACAATGGTCCCTAAAATTCCAGGCAAAGCGACTAAAGCTTTTTTACCTAAAGAAAGCAGCCAATTTTTAAATTTGATCAAACCTTGCGTCATTTTACTAGGAGGTTTGCTAGGTCCTATAGGTTTACTAGGTCTATCAGGTCTTCCAGGTCCTATAGGTTTTTCAGACTTAGAAGGTTTACTTGGTTTAAATACTGCAGCCACAGTTCCACCAATGGCAGAAATCGCCATCAGCACAGCAGTCACAATGCTTCCAATTTTAAAACCCTTCAATTTGAATAATGCTTCAAGTCTGTCTCCTAAGGATTTAGTAACATCATTTGCAGCTTTTCTATAGCCTTCAGCTACTTGTTCAAAATAAGGTCTTGAGTTTTCTTTGAGTGAATCTAATTCATCAGCCTCTGCTTCATCAATCTCTTTTAAATTTTGTTCTTCATGCTCAATTAAAGGTTGCATTTCAATATCATCACTTTGTCTCAATGTGGTTATCTTATCTTTTATTCTGTCACGTGCTTGCCTAAATTTTTCTTTAATAGCTTTATACTTACGTCTGATGTAGTCAATAGCATCATCTAATTTAGAATTATGTGTTTTCATAGGCTTGCCTGTTTCATCTAAAATATCTGTTTGAATATTGATGAGATCTATCTCAGGTTCAAATTCAATAAAGTTTGTTTCACCCGTGTCAATATTTGTGACCTGTACTCTCGCTTGTTCATTTGTGTCAATAATTTCAGGTTCCAGTGGAACATTTGATTCACCAGCTGCTTGATTCAATCTTTCTTGAAAATTTCCTGACTTAGGAACACCTCCAGTTATTTTAGGTGTTCCTTCAGGAAGTGATATTGGTTCTTTTCCTTCAAAATGTTTGAGAAATTTACTTGCTAAAGCTTTTTGTTTACTTTTTTCCAATGCCTCTTTTGGTTTAAAATCACCACTTTTACTACCTCTATAACCATTTTTGTAAGTTAATTGTAATTTTTTATCTCCTTCTACATAGTAATATGCACCATTTTCAGACTTAATATGTGGTTTTAGTAAATCTCTTTCAGTATAACTTATAAATTTACCATATTGTTTTTCTAATTTTGGTTCAAGAATTTGCATTCTTCTTTCGGGTGTATCAATGCGTACATTATCTTCATTAGAAGGTGGGTCAAATTCTTTTCTTATATCATTATTATCCGCTGCTTGTTGGTCCTGGATATTTTTATAAAAATCATCCCATTCACCATCTTTTTCTGGGTTATAGGCATTGACTTTATCTTCAAATGTTGGATCATAATCAGCAGCCATTTATTTTAAATAAATTTTGACAAAACAGCTGAGCCTATAACACTTCCTGCAATATAGGCTTGTTCATAATTTTTCTGACTCTGACTAGGTTTATAATAGTGAGTTAAATTTGGCTTAGGATGGATGCTGTCATAATAGCGGATAGAGTCTGTCATGTCTAATATGTCTGATTGTGCTTGATGTTTTTTCTGTCGTTGTTCTGCAAGGAAGTCAAGATGTTTAATTCTATTGTGAGACCATGTTGCTGATTCCTTTTGTAATTTTTCGCTTGCTAAATCGTGTCTTTTACGCTCTTCTGCAGCATTCTTAGCATCAAATGCATGGAACATGGCATTCCCCCCAACGAAAGCAGTCGCATTAGCTACTGCTCCAAAAATTGATGTTAAAATCATGCCAGCCATTTATTTTATAAAAATTTTCTTCTTGTTCAATATGTCAATATGCCATTTTTGGCACATTGATTTTTTAAAAAAAAAATTTCTTCAACAAGGGCTAGCAAATTGCTAGCCCTGTTTAATTAGTGATGTTCTTCGGCAAACCTTGCTTTTCCAGATAACCTTTTGTAATAATAGCTAGTGACACAGCACCAGTGAGCTTCAATGCTTCCATCAAGTCAGGTTTACTAGGATCTCCAATATTTGACTTTAATAGCTTTTTAGCAGCCATTCCATAGCCAACAACAAGTGCTGCTAAAACTGCAGAATGGTAAATTGTGTTTCCAATATTTTTCGTGTCGATCATTGTGCTCATTTATTTATAGTAAAATTTTTTTTAAAATTTATAATTTAGTGAGTAAGCTTGCGAGATTAGTGAGTATCATAAGATCAGATTTTCAGATTTTTGTTTAGTTTTTTTATGTAAAGTAGGTGACTCCTCAATACTCGCAGAAGTAGGTGATGAATTTTTGGAATAGAACCAAACAAAACCTGCTAAGGTGATTCCACTTATCAATATTAAAGGATAGTAGTTTGTAGACAAATAATAACTTTGCTTAATGTCATCATCTGTTTTACTTTTTTTCTTATTTTTGTTCATCTGGCCTAATTTTTTACCCCATTCAACCCTTTTAGGATTCTTTGGCTTTTCTGTTGTTGTAATTTCTTTTTCTTGTTGAGTGTTATCTTTTTCTCCGTTCATATCTGTTTATTTTATGAAAAATATTAAAGTCATTATTAGCGACTATTAAAGTCATTATTAAAGTCATTATTAGCGACTATTAAAGTCATTATTAAAGTCATTATTAGAGACTATTAAAGTCATTATTAGAGACTATTAAAGTCATTATTAAAGTCATTATTAGCGACTATTAAATTCATTATTAAAGTCATTATTAGCGACTATTAAAGTCTGATGATTTATGACTAGGTTTTGATGATTTATGACTAGGTTTTGATGATTTATGACTAGGTTTTGATGATTTATGACTAGGTTTTGATGATTTATGACTAGGTTTTGATGATTTATGACTAGGTTTTGATGATTTATGACTAGGTTTTGATGATTTATGACTAGGTTTTGATGATTTCAAGCGTGATGATGATTGATTTCAAGCGTGGTGTTGTATTTTTAAAAAATTAAATTGACCATAATCTTAGATTTTATAAAGTCAGTGAGGACTCTATAAAATTTAAGTCTCTTCCTCGCATGTGTCCTCTGCTAATTCTGATTTTTCACGCGTCATTGCAGTTTCAGCCGTATTGACTACAATTGTACCTGCAGCTAAAAGTGTTGGATTCATATATTGACCCAGTTGTTTCTTTATTTCATGGTTTACTATGATATTGTCATTTAATTTTTCATGTAATTTTTTTTGATCCAAATTTGGAAATACAATTTTTACTGCTTGAGTATAACCAAATAATAAATTAGAGACTAAATCATCAGCAATCTGAGTATTATATTTGATGTTATACTCATTATGTAATTTTTCAATATTTTTTTGTGAAGCTTTTTTAATCGTAGCCTCAGATGATTTTATTCCTAGTTTATTTAGTAATCCTGATTGATAGTGTGAAAGTAATTCACTTCGCATGTCACTCTCGCTTCGCTCGTCAACATCATTGTCATTCATTTATTTATTACAAATTTTTTACTTAATATGCTAAGCTTACGCTCGTAAAAAGTAATCAAAAGGCATCTTTCTGCGCAGTATAAGCTTCTTTCCTGCATCAATCTGCATCAGAACTGTGTCTTTTTCGCTTTGTGGAATACAGCGATTTTCTTTGAAAATTTGATCCATAGATAATTGATCATTCATTGTATGAATCACCATGTGTTTACAATTTTCTCTAAAATCTTTTACAACTGCATTATATTTTTGTGTCAAAAGCCACACAGAAATGCCATAATGTCTTCCTGAGAAAGCTAGTTCAGTCAATTTTGTACACTTATTCTTTGATTCCCACAAATTAGCACAATCATCAATGATAAATAATGTTTGATGATCTTGACTTTTTAAATTTTCAATCGCATCTTCTAAGCATATATTTAAATCTGTAAGTACTAATTTTGGAGGATAAATGTGTATATTTTTGTCTTGTGTAATCCATGCTCTATCTTGGTAAGTTTTATTCATGTCAATCGTAGGACAAAATATCACAATGTCATCAAATTCTTTACGAAATTCTTTTTCAAGTAAATCCAGTATAAAGTAGGTCTTGCCACAGTCTGTCATTCCGACAATTAACATATTGAACGGTGGATCACAGTAAAATTCACTCGTCATACCTGTTTATTTTTAACATTTTGAAGAATATACTCGGTTGTCAAATTTGACAACTGAGAGAAAGTTATTCATCAAATTTGATGAAAAGAAAGTCAGCATATGCGAAATATTTTTGTGGTTAGTGTACAATGCCCTTTACTCGTTTATTCTCAAGCCCTACTAATCCATCAGCTACAATATAGACTAGCATGTCATATTCTGTTTCAGTACTTCTGGTAAGTTCAAGTTGTAAACCATGTTTAATATTGCTCATGGCAGTTCCAGATCCATGTAAATAGTTGTCCTCTGTACTTCTCAGATCAATCCACAGAGCATATTTATGATTTTCATAGAATTTCTCAACATCCATCATGCAGTCTTCAGTTTGCTTAAGATCTTCTGACATATAAAGTCGTTTGACTTCATCAAATTGATTATAGGCTTTCATTCCTGACTTGTATATACAGTGAGAAATTCCTTCTGAAGTAATGGTCACATTAGTGATGTCTGGATTTTGAAAACTTGTATTTTCGGCATCATACTCAGCGTAATTTTTCTGGAAAAATATCAGAATACCCTTTGTAGAAGCGCGATTGACATCTACATTGATATTCATTCGTTTATTCTTTCCAATTGAATCTGTCCTCAAAAGATGCACGTCTTCATATCTAAATCTAGTATCAGCATAAATTGCTTCGATTTCCTCACTAAGTTCTGTGGAAAAGACTGTTTCATACTCAAGTTGAATATCTTTCACAGCATATGTTTTTGACGTTGCAGTTCCTGTCACAACATATTTTGCATCATTGAATTTGATGTTATATTCAATGGATTCTAAAATAGCTGATGGGTAAAAAGGTAGATGATCATCAAATATTTCTGACTCAATAGGAATACAATATCTGTCACCAAATGCTGTTTTAATAGCATCTTTTCGTTGCTCCTTGTCAATACCTTGCTGAACACGATTTTTCCTCTGCTTGTCTGTCAACCAAAAGTCCTTGAACGTATTATAAATATAGGCTTTGTCAACTTCACTCATTGTTTTTCCACCAAATTTAGTTGTAATTCTTTCTACAATATTTCGACCTACATTGGACACAAATCCAGCTGCTGCAGCATTGGCTGCATTACTTGCTTTTGATGAGGTAGACAACTTAAATGTAAGTTTCAAACTTATAGGAACAATCACTTGTCCTTTTTCAAGCTGAGGAATTTTCACATAAAGTGTTTCTCCAGGATTCACAGAATTAGGATTATGAGTAATGACTTCATAATTTCTTTTAGCTTTGAGCCCCTTGGCTATTTTGTTTGATCTATAAGGATCAAGATATTTACCAAACGATGTGTCCATTTATTTATAGTAAAATTTTTTTTAAAAAAATCAATGTGCCAAAAATGGCACATTCACATATTGAACAAGAAGAAAATTTTTATAAAATAAATGAGTAATTTATATTCTAACTTTGATCAAATTCAAGACATTCAAGACAAGTTCAATGCAGACATCCTCAAGGTTAAAGATAGATTTAATTTGTGGGATTATGAGATTGACAAAGTACTAGTTGAAATTAAAGAAGAGATCCTCAAGGTTAAAAACAGTTCGTGGGGTGCAGACGTTATAACAGCGAGTAAAGTCAATACTAAAGTGGATCAACTTGAGATATCAGTGAATGACTCCTTCATCAAATTAGAAACATGGTGGGCTATCGTTGGAACTTATTTAGACTATATGTTGACCCGTAGAAGATGGAAAAATGTACCCAAGGAGCTGAAAGAACTTCCTTCATTGCAAATTGAGTAACATGTTTATAATTTGAAGACATTATAAACATGTTACTTCTTTCTCAACCGTGAGTCAATACTATTTTTAGGATCTAAGCCTTCTTTATGTTTAATTGTTGACTCAATTTTAGCTTCTTTTTCAACGCGATCAATCTCTGAAGAATCAGCTTCTTCATCAATTGTAGCTAGCACTTGCTGCAAAGCATCAAGTCTAACTCTTTCATCATTATTTAAGATAGCATGAACACCTTCAATATGTTTGATAGTGTAAGTTCTATTGCTCCAAATCTGTTTGTAACCCTTTGTAAATAGTGGTCTCTTCAATTTTTTTCTAACTAATTCTCCAATGTTAAACTTATGTACAACGGGCATAGATTTTTCTGCATTTAATTCAACTAATTCAGTAGCATGAAGGTTAGCTTCATTTGGACTATAGTCTAAAATGCCAGAATGAGGTCTTTCATTGTATGCACTAATGTAATCTTGCAATGTATCAACCCATTTGACTGTATTTTTCTCTGTGAAATCTTTGAAGACCATTTCTTTAATAGTTCTAGATAGTCTATCAATTAAGCCTAATGCATGATGATCACCAATATCCACTGTTCCATGTCTAATGTTTAACTCTTTGAATAAATCTTGTAGTGGTTTGTTTAAAAATTCATTGCCTGAATCTGTAATAATAAGTGTAATACTAGAAGTATCATTATAAATTTTTTCAAAGCCATTTTTCACTTCAAACTTAGTTTTATTTTTTAATGCTTCAGCATAAGCTTTTCTTGTAAATGTATCAATAGCAAGTAAAATCCATTTATACCCTTTATTTTGTCTTGAGTAATTACTCATGTCCAACAAATCCATGAACCAAAGAGCATTTTCACGATAAGCTATAATGTGACCTTGGATTTTTTTAAACTGCTTTTTGTGAAGCTGATAGCTTTTCTGAGATTTTACAAATTGATCAATGTCATCAAATTTTATACTAGGATCCTTCTTTTTCATGATTTTATAAAATTTTAAAGCAGAAGGATATTTGTACCTTGCATATGCTTCTTGCATTTATTTTAAAGAATAGTTTGAACAAAAAATCCAACAACAATTAACCCTATTGTAAAAGGTAAATGACTCGCTTCGCTCGTTTCATTCATCAAATTTGATGAATTAGTTTGAAGTTGTTCAGTCTTCAAATTTGAAGACTGAGTCACTTGTCGCTTTTTTCTGACATTGATATGTGAATTGATGCCAAACGTTGTATTTTCTGTAGCGGTTAACAGAGAGTTATTATACCCTTCAATGATGCCAATATGTAATCGCATATGACTAGGAACAAGTTGTAATCCTAAACCTACGGCAAAATCTAATCGTGAACCTGCTTTTTCTAAAGCATAGGCATACGCTTGTTTTGAGTGAATGAGTATACTCGCTGACTGAAATGTTTTGATGGAATCGACTAACGTTTGACCTTGAATAGCATCTTCCACTAAGATGCTAAATTGTTTCTGTGTGTCCAATGAATCAAGAATATCCTGTCGAATCATGGTTTGTGAACCTAGAATACAATAAACATAGGTTCGAATGGATTCATTGATTCTACTCATGCCCGCTTTAGTCAATCCTTGACTGTCTAGGACGATAAAATTTGTCCAATCGTCTGAGTAAATGAACGATAATGTATCAATATAAAGTCTATGATGGTCTGCATAGACATATCCTTTTTTGTCTGCATTAAATGGAAACTTACTAGGATCATTCAAATAATAGTTGCCATTGTCCATGACAATGTCTAGCGCTTGTATTTTCCCTTTGTGAAAATAGTTGAAGTCAACAGAGCCAAATTCAAGCTTTAAATTTTCATAGGCTTGTTGACTAAAAGGATTTTTTGATGGATTAAAGTCAGGATTTCCTGGTAATGGAATTTTTAGCTGGTGTAATATCTTTCTGATGGTAAAATAGACATGAAATCTAAAAATACTTTGTACTAAAGGATCAGCATGATTAATATGATTATGCCAGCTTACACCTGAACCTGATGTCGCACAATAGAGTGCAAATTTAAATTGGTTTTCCCAGTTATCCATGGTTGCATTTTTAATATACTCTTTCACTTGAGCATAGGTGGTAAATTGTTGTGGAGTCGCCTTATCTGGGAAAATATCAATTGTATTGAAGTAAAAAAATTCAGTTGGCGTGACATAAATTTTTTGATGGATGAAAGGACTCTTTTTTAAAGAGTTATTCTTATACTTGAGAGGATAGCTGACATTAGGTTTAAATTGTAGATATGAAGGAAATGTCATTTATTTATTACAAATTTTAATCAAGGGCTAGCATTTTGCTAGCCCTGTTGCCATTAAGAGAGCTACCAAATTGGTAGCTCTTGTTTAATTTTTAAATCCAAGAGCTTTAGTGGAGATGCCATCGTCCAATATGGTACGTTTATCATCATTCGCGTTCAATGCTACTTTGGACACTCTTTCTGTGTAAATTTGATGATGTCTACTTCTAAAGACATTCATCTGTTTTTCAATTGGCATTTTTTCCAAGAGCACAGACTTGTAGTCTTCAAATGTAATTTCATGGCTAACGACTTGTTTCTTCACACCTTTACACTTTTTGACTTCGGTGTCTTTGTCAGTTGTATAGGAATACAACTTAGAGCGCAAAGCGATGAATTCAGTGATCACTTTGTCTGCTTCTTCATCCTTAAATTTTCCAATGACTTTCTTGTTCGTTTCATCAAACAGTGGATGATCTTTTGGGAAATTGGAAAAGTCATACAAGTCAGCATCTTGTTTCATGTCTTTGTAGATATCATCAGTTTCTACATGATAGACTAATGAGTCAGTATCAGTGTACAACAGTTGTGCTTTGTCACCATACTTTTTCATCATATGATTATAGTGGAAATCATACATATGAATTTTTGAGAGGTCTAGAATGGCCTGTCCCATAAATATGGGTTTATTGAGATACACTTCTGATTTTTGAGACTCAACCATGATTAAGTCTTCTCCAAATATTTTACGAGATCTAAAATTATTCGAATTCACAAGCTTTCGATACTGATTGACATTGGTAGCCAGCTTTATATTTTTTCTATCTCTGACTGATTCCATTGTCTTTCCAAAGCATGAATTGTTCATCAATTTGAAGAAGTCCTTTTCAAAGTCATTTTTAGCTTTGGCTCGTTGACTTGTGTTTAAGTCAATGTACTCTTTCAAAAAGTATGATTCTGTATAAGAAATTCCTCTATGAATCTTAGTCAATTTTAAACCTTGACTCAAGTAGAATTTCAAAGCCTTGTGATGCACAATATATTTTCTCTTGTCCCTAAGATTAGGAATAAGCTTGTCATTTACATGTTCAGGTGCTAATGGATAGGCATTGTGTAAGTCATGTAATTCTTGAGGATATTCTAAGTCTACTTCTAAATTACATGGTATGCTTTTCCACTTTAATAATTCTGATGGCGTCATCCATTTAAAATTAGAATGTGGTAATTTTTCACTCATCGCTATTCCATACAAATTATTCGCATCAAGATCGATGATATAACTTATAGGTTTTTCTGGATCAAAATCTTTCAAACCAGGATTATTTGCTTTTGCATATCTGTGACTTGCTTGACAGATTCCTCCTCTAATGCCACATTCAAAGAAGATGTGCATGTCTACATCTGTTAAAAGTTCAATTTTAACGCCAGTCTTTTTCAACATGGCTTGCCAAGACAATCCTGAGGCCGAATAAGACCAGACTGGATCTAAACTATAGATGGGTATGCATGTCTGTCTGAAATTTTCTAAAATGTCTGCTAGTAGAAGAACATCAGTTTTGAGATACAGATTGTGATAATCTCTAAAGGTTTTGCAGCCAAATTTTTTCCACACATGTTGAGCGTGTAAGTAGTCCTCTTGTGAAATGTGTGTCGCATTCAATGTTGAGCTAAATGCTTCAATGGAAGGTAATTCTTTTTCTTCAAATTTATGGTGTGAGTCAACCCATTCATACGGATAGATTCCTTTTCTAGTGACTAGATCAAATTGTTCGTCTTTGAAAAAATGTGCAAGGTTTTTCTTTTCAGAATTAGGCAAATTCTTAGCTAAATTTGCTAGAGATGACTGCATGAGTCTATAGGAATCAAGAAATCTGATCGATAGAGTCTTATGCTCACCCACCTGTAACTCCTTGCTGAATGAAATATAGTTTTCAGCATTTTTCGCGATGACATTCAATCTCCCTTTTAAATTTTTCACAAACAGATGGGCATCATAGCCTGACAAATTGTGAAAGTAAACTGGGATGAAATCAGGTGCTTGTAATTTTAAGTTACAATTATTACAGGCTGGTCCTCTGTATTTGCCTGTGAAATGATTGTGATCACGAACTTTATAATTTTTTTCTGTGAACATTTTGTACAAACATAACATGTTTTAGCTGTCTTGTGCTTCACCTGTTGTTCTTGAGTTAGGACTAACATAGCTTTAGGTTTGAAATGCTTGTCATGAATATTATAGACAGCTTTTTCAATCTCTTCACAGAACCTTTCTCCGATATTTTCATTATCATCGTTGACGCTAAATTCCATGAAAAGATTTTCAGCCTGAATTTGATGTTGGTCATAACAGACATAGAAACTGAATGAGTTAGGGATATGTTCTTGAATTTGAACAGTCTTTTCACCTAATTGTTTGTCAATCGTTTTCAATGATGATTCAAAGTCAGCGATGATCATAACAGGATGCTTTTGTTCGAATTTTTTATGAGTGAATTCCAGGATTTTTTCATGCTCCTTGGGCATGCTCACTCTCACACATTCAAACTGCTTACAGTTGTCACTATGTTGATTGTATCTTTCAGTTAGTAATAAGCTTGTTGATGCTGAAATAACTTTCATACATCTAAAGCATATTTTAACTTGTCCATCGTGTTTAGAATGTGAGGAGGAAACCAGTCTTGAGAAATTTTTGATCCAAGCATAGTGGTAGTTAGCATTGTCTTTCACATCTTCCACTTTTTCACCTTCTGGAACATCGTTCTCATCCTTATAGTATAGAAGATGAATCGTCTTGTCTTCTGCTAGAATTCTCTCAGATAGTCTCACTGGAGAAATTGGGTAAACTACACCATTCTCTTTCTGTTTTGGGATAAATGTAAATACATTGACTGCTAAATCAGGATTATTCTTCTCAAATTTCTCAATATTCTTGATTTTTACTGGATATTCTAGGTCTTTAAACATGGGGTCACATTCAGGTTTATTGTAATGTGACACTCTTTCTGTGTTCTTTGGGATATTGAATAATGCAGCTTCAACTGAGTATCTGAAGCATTTTTGATCAGAATTTTGCACATTGATGACTGCTCTTTTCTTCTGAATCTTATCTGGTAATGGAATATAGCTTGATCCTGAAAGTGGTGTGTAATTGTCTGTATGTAATTCAATCTTGATGACTTCTAAAAATTTCCAACCTGAACCTTCATTGACTAAGTATTCTAGTTCTTTTAACATATCTTCAATCATCTTAGCATAATCTAGCTCTTGACTCACATAAATAAGGTGTCTCGAACGAAGTTGAAATTCTTTCACGTCGTTCTTCCTTTTCATTAGTATAGTCAGGATAATATTAATTTTTAATCCCTCCCTATTTTCAGCTTTAATTTTATCTTGTATAACTGATTTAATTTTATTGAGATAGTTTTTAATGTCAATATGAGGTAATCCTTCCATTTGAAAATGTTTAGCATAACCTCTGAAACCGGAGTCAACCATTTTGAACTCCCTTAACTCTGTAAATTTTTCAATGAGGTCTTGGATGACTTTCTTACTCATCGAATGTTTAACATTGATGTTAATCTCCTTTGCCTGTTTGAAAAGATCTGATTTCAACAGTCTTTTAATGGGTTCCTTGTTCAACAGTTCTTTCAGTTTCTCAATATTAAGATTCTGGAAATTTTTATGGCCAAGAGCCTTGACTTTTTCTAAAAGAGGTTTTCTGATTGATATTTTTGGCTTCACAGGTCTTGGTTTGATGTCAATCAAATTTTCCTGTGATATTTTGTTTTCTAAAATTTTGTGAATCCAGTTGTTCTTTTTTAAATTTTCTAGGATTTATACCTAGTCTTTGAGATAGAACTCTTTTTTCAAGTTGTGACAAGTCAGACACTGGCTTGTCAATTTTCACTTCGATGTCGTTGAAACTGTTGGGGATCTGTTCAAGTCCCTCAAGTAACTTTTCTCTTGATAGAGATCCATAGTTTTTCATCTTGTTTCTGTAGGCTAAAATTTTGAGTTCGTCCGATGAAAGGTCCTGAACTAATTTCATAGTTGATGAGCGCTCCATTTATTATTAAAAAGTTTTCTTTAAATATAGGTTTAGGGGATTCCCCTTTTTTAAGTTTCGGTTTCAATAAATTATTTTATAATCATGTTTATGATTATAAGATGACTTATGGAGCGAGCATCAACTATGACATTAGTTGATGTAAAAATTGAAAGTAAAATCAGATTTTTTTAGTGATATTTAAAATTCTACATAATCACCACTTGGTCTAAAATGTAGAACTTAAGGCTCACCACGCCCATGATGATTTTCACAAATCATCATGGATGAGGTCATCATTTATATTAGGAAAAGTTTTTTAAAATTCTTCTAAAAATTCTGCTGCTAAGGATACATTTTGATAGTATAATTCGTAGTCAATTTTCTTCCCTTTGTCCTGTTTTCCTCCTTCGTAATAGGACGTAAATTTCTCCAGTTCCAACACAGTGTAAGTTCTTCTTCAACAGTATGGTCAAAATGTGATTGTGGAAGAATATGATCTATATGCCAATATTCACCATGATTTTTCCATGTCATATTTTCATCAAATTGATATTCAATCCATTTGTACAGTCCATCTAGAGAGCAGTCAAGATATTTTTCAAGATAAGATTTCTGTTGTTTATTTTTAATACAACCGGCCAAACTACTTTTTAAATTTTGTGATATTCTAAATGATGGATTATTTTCTCTTTTTTGTTTATTGTAATTAATCAAATATTTGTTTTGATATCTATTGTAACAAGATCTACATCTATAACTTCTTCCAAATTTACACTTTTTGACTCTATCAAAATCATTCAATAATTTCTCTTGAAAACATTTTGTACATTCTCTAACAAGTGACTCCATTTATTTACAAGGAAATAATTTGTATTAAGTAGACATTGTTTAAAAAATCCAATGTTGAGAAATATCATCATCTTTTTTAAAAATGAAAACATCATCGTGTAGAATAGGACTTATATCACCTAGGTCTATAAGTTTATCCTTGATTCGTTTTGGACATCTTACAATATATAACGTTTTTTTATCATCTCTAGGGTATATCCATAGTAAAAAATCATATTTATCTGTGATTGATAAATGGTCCAATCTATCAATTTTAAACCAGGTATTATCAGGAATATTTTTCCACTTAGCATATACTTCTTTCATTTTATTTACAATTTATTTTCTTTAAATATAGGTTTAGTCCAAAAGATTAAATCCATAGAATTTTTTACCTTGTTTGGTCTCTTTTACTCCTGTGAATCTGATGTAATTGTGGTTCAGATTTAATTTTTGTTTGATGATTGATGTCGCCCATACGGTCACTTCTTTCGATTCTGCGTCCACTAGTTCAAGGATGGTTGATTCTCCTACTTTTGTTGTTATTGTTCGAAATGATTTAATTTTATACCATGTGTTCACGGGAAGATCTTTAAATTTTGTATATTCTGTCACTCTTGAATCAAGTTCTGAATTTGATGGAAAGGTGTTCATTTATATATAGAAAAGTTTTTCACTTTTTTTAAATTTGAGAATTATGAACATTATGAAAATTATGAAATTTTGGACGATTTGGACGATTTAGTGACTTGACTGAAGTTTGACTAGGAATTAATTTAGACTGAGAAATGACTGGAATTAATTTATACTAGGATTTGACTTGGATAATTTGACTGGGATTTGACTCTGAGTTAGAACTGTCATTTATACACTACTGTAGCCAAATAAAAAAGTTTTATGAGGTAAAATCAAAAACCATGTGCAAGTACATGTAATACTGTATGGTGGGTTAGCTGGTCCCATGTTCATCAGACTGGTGCAAAAATCACAATTCTTAAAGTTTTCAGATTTGGGCCCAAGGTGGCCAAGTTGAGAATCAGATTGGACTGGAATGTGTTATCAGAGGTTATCTGACCTATACGGCCATGTATACCCAGTTTCAGGTTCATAGCTTCAGTCGTTTTAAAAGAAACGTGCCAAAGTGACACTCTAACAGCCAATTTTTGCCGTTTGACCTCTGTGACCTTGAAAAGTAGGTCAAATTAAAAACCCGTACGATATATGATGTATCCTTGCTATGAGTACCTACGACAAAAGTTTTATCGAAAACAAGTCATAAGCAAGATATCACACTTTTAAGACATCCACATTCGGCCCCCTGGTGGCCAAGTTGAGAATCAGGTCGGACCGAAATTCAGCACCAGAGGTTATCTGATATAGGTGGTTATATGTACCAAGTTTCAAGTTCATAGCTTTGGCGGTTAAGAAACGTGCCATAGTTAGACTCAAACGGCAAATTTACGCAATTTGACCTCTGCGACCTTGAAAATTAGGTCAAATTGAAAACCTACCTGATATATGATGTATCTTTGCTATGAGTACATACCACAAAAGTTTTATGGAAAACAAGTCATTAATAAGCGAGATATCACACTTTTTAGATATCTACATTCGGCCCCCTGGTGGCCAAGTTGAGAATCAGATCGGACCGAAATTCAGCACCAGAGGTTATGTGATATAGGGGGTTATATGTACCAAGTTTCAAGTTCATAGCTATAGTGGTTAAGAAACGTGCCATAGTTTACACTCTAATGGCCAATTTACGCCATATGACCTCTGTGACCTTGAAAAGAAGGTCAAATTAAAAACCCGTATGATATGTGATGTATCCTTGCTATGAGTACTTACAACAAAAGTTTTATCAAAAACAAGTCACTAATAAACGAGATATCACACTTTTTAGATATCCACATTTGGCCCCCTGGTGGCCAAACTGAGAATCAGATCGGACTGAAAATCAGTGTCAGGGGTCAGCGGACCTAGGGCATTCTGTGTACAAAGTTTCAAGTTCATAGCCCTAGCAGTTAAGAAACAAGCCACTGTTAGGATACGCCGACGCCGACGCCGCCGACGACGACGACGGACACAGCGGTATTATATAGACTCCCCTAACGGTGAGCCAATAAAAAGTTCACCACTTAAAATTTTAGCAACTCTCTTTCTCCTTCATAACTTGTGCAGCGGTCAATGAGATGTCTGTACCCCCGGGGGTCAGACACTATTCACCCCTTGGAAAGAAGTGAGGGTCAGAATTTGACACTTACATGTACTCACTAATTGCCCAGCATCATTTCATCAGATTCTCACTTTTCACCAAATCAATTGAGACCAAAGTTCACTATTTTTTCACCATGCCCGAAGGGAGAGCAGACATTAAGTTTGTATATATGTAGGTATTTAAGTTTACATATTTTGTGAAAGACTCATGCCAACACTCAGCACTAACGACCGAGCTTATGTTTCAGTAACGTGAGGATGGGAAGAAGGATACGACTGACTGGATTTCCGAGGATGCCCACACTGGAGTCCCGATGTTAATAGAATATAATCCCCTTTTTGATGCCCGATCAGCCACCTAATCAGTTTTTTTGCGTTATCAAATGCTTCAGTCCTGATATGTCATGCCCCTTGGGCAACTGGTGTTTCTACCGACGTGTCATGCTCGGCCCCAGGGCAACTGATATTGCGAAGCATTGTTTGCTTATGAAATGTCATGCCCTAGCAGCTGGCTGGGAATATCATGGCGTAAAATGACATAAGCTGTTGTCAAGTTATTTAATAACTCAGCTCAGTTGGCCAGTCTAGAATTGCATTTCAAGGAATTCACTAGTTTGGGGGCAAAAGTCATGTACCACATAAATCTGTGCCTTTTATAGGTACAAAAAATGTCATTCAAAGCTTTGTGCATTGTATTGTTTTAGAATAATTAGCAAAGCTTTTGTTTGAACTTTGGGACACCTGAACTCAAATTAGGCATGCTCGAGACATTCAAAAGTGGGTGCTTCAGAAAATCAAAAGAATGAGGAAGGTCCTCCGAAGCATGGATTTACCCATTTTGCCACCCAAGTCTCAGAAATTAGACTTTTGTACAAACAAAATGGCGGCCATGTGTTGAAATCAAATTCCAAGATGGCGGCCTTGTGCGAAATTTCAGAATTTCTCCAGTTGTGTGCCAAAGGAAGCCAATTAAGGACTGGGAGGACCTTCATACTGCTCTTGTTTACCAAAATACTCCATTTCTGGATGTGTCAATCATGTCTAACTTGAGTCCTGGTGTTCCAAAGTTCAAACAAAAGCTTTATTACTCTAAAACAAT
The DNA here is from genome assembly GCF_910592395.1 of Lineus longissimus. Classification (NCBI taxonomy): domain Eukaryota; kingdom Metazoa; phylum Nemertea; class Pilidiophora; order Heteronemertea; family Lineidae; genus Lineus; species Lineus longissimus. The sequence continues at coordinate 11,088,395 of NC_088312.1, forward strand.
ACAATGCACAAAGTTTTGAATACCGGTACTATTTTTCGTACCTTTAAAAGGCATAGATCCACATGGCACACAAATTTTGCCCATAACTCATGTATTCTTTGAAATGCAATTTTATGGCCAACTCACCAGGTGTAACTTGGGTTTCCTCTTAAAAACCAAATTTCAACAAGAGGCCCAAGGGCCTGGCGCTCAGCTGAGATATATGAACATCCGATAGATCTCTTTCACCCTCAGTTTTGGTTGACTATATATCAGGCAAACATTATACCAAAGTAAGAAGACTTTTAAATGGTGAAGAAAATGCCACTTATTAGTCAAATCAAAGAGCCTGAGCCAGGCAGACCTTTGAAAAGTTGGTCAAATCGAAAACCTAGGTGATATTTACTGTTCACCAAAATTTAAGTCACTCTGGATACAGGAAAGGCTTGAAAATGACAAAAAGATATTTCCAAGATGGCCGCCCACCATATTATATAAAAAGTAAAGAAAAGGTAGCATACAAGTGAAAAAAGTAAAAATTTAAAAAAAATAAAAAATTTGACCCGAAGTGGGGTTGGAACCCACAACCTTCGGATTCATACAAGAGCGGGAAATTCAAATCAAGCTCAAACTAGGTCAACACAGATTTTTGCTCAGTAACGCCAACTGGTAGTATCAATCAACACTACTCCAGTAGTTTCAAGACCTCATGCATGCAGACCTCTTCAACTTTACTTCAAGCTTCTATCTGCTGGAATAAAGCGGCAAAAAATTGTTTTGTAATTTACGCACTTGGCCACCTGGGGAGCTGATTTTGAATCGAATCGCGCAGTTGTTTTTCGAAACCAAAATTTTATGCGGTGTTTATATACTAGACCATATTTGAAGTGCCTGGGTTGTACGGTTACAAAATGCCCAATATGGCTGGATGGAAGGATGGGTAGTAGGACGGACACCAATCGAATAGCTATTTGACTAGCTCCGCTGACTTTGTCAGCTGAGCTAAAAATCTATAAATGTGTTCTCTTTTTTCTTTAAAACCGATTTTTTTTCGGTAGAAAAAATAAGTTTTTAAATGCATGGTAATAAAAACCTTTCGAGCCCTTTCTGTGATTTGGCCCGCTATCAACGGGTCATGTCTACTGTTAATCTCATAATGTGACACTGTCCCCAAGATGACCACCATTTATTTGGAGGGGGGGGGGCAATAGAAAGGATTAGCACGATTCCAAGTGAATCCCACTCCTACTGAAACTCCGAGAGTGAAGTGAATATGAGCAACCAACAAACAACAAAAATTTAGATGATTTGATGGATCTATTTTGTTCTTACCCATGAATATTGAATAATGTATTCCTATTTGTTAGAAATCGGCACGAATAGCTTCGATTTTTTTTCGGTTTATGCGCGTTCGATGTAAGACGTCAAAGCTTTCCTCGCATTATGACACTGTTTCGTCAGTGGCAAGCGTCCATCAATTGAATCCCTAGGTGGATAATATTCTCTCCCAGTTTCAATCATCGGTCACAAGGTGTGTGTGCACAAGGATGGATGTGTCACCATGAGTAGTATCGGTACTCATCTTGTGCCAATCATCGGTCACAAGGTGCAGGGGAGATATCTGTCTTGCACAAATGTTGCATCGGAGGGGAGCCGGCGACTGGGGAATCCAAAGAAATTGTAGCCAACACATAGCCGATCAGTTGTATGGCGACAGATCTGGCGCAGCCCTCCTTGTTAACAAGAGGCCCAAGGGCCTGGCGCTCAGCTGAAATATATGAACATGGAAAGTACCCGATAGATCTCTTTCAACCTCAGTTTTGTCAATATATCAGGCAAACATACCAAAGTAAAAAGACTTTTAAATGGTGACAAATATGCCACTTATTAGTCAAATCTAAGTGCCTGAGCCAGGCTGACCTTGAAAAGTAGGTCAAATAGAAAGCCCATGTGATATCATGTAAAGGAGACTTATTGTACACCAACCATAAAATTCATGTCACTCTGGATACAGCAAAGGCTTTAAAATAGAAAAAAAAAACCAAGATGGCCGCCCACCAAATTATTCAAAAAAGTAAAGAAAATGTATTTACAAGTGAAAAAAGTAAAAATTAAAAAAAAAAAAATTGACCCGAAGTGGGATTGGAACCCACAACCTTCAGAGTCATACAAGAGCGAAAAATTCAAATCAAGCTTAAACTAGGTCAACACAGATTTTGGCTCAGTAACGCCAACTGGTAGTATCAATCAAAACTACTCTTAGTAGTTTCAAGACCTACATGCATGCGGTCCTTTTCAACTTTATTTCAAGCTTCTATCTGCTTGAATAAAGCGCCAAAAAATTGTTTTGTGATTTAGGCTTTTTGCCCCCTGGTGGCCAAACTGTTAATCCTGCCGGACCAATCAATGTTATGAAGATGCATTTGATTCGTTTGCAGTGGTTACATCATATAAAACAACAAGATACATGCACATATTTAGTATACAGTATTTTCTCATGATAATCCACACTTACAATATAATCTTACAATAGTTTAAATATAAACTTAAAGTACTACAACTGTATTTCCTCACAAAAGAAAGCAATACATTCACCATCAGGACACCTGGTACAAAGAAATAAGTGGACTGAGATCACTAGCTAGTTTGCACACATACATACTTAGTAAATTAGAAGTAGATACCATAGATATCAAGTGCTCTTCTTTGTCAATAAGCACAATTTCAACAATTGAGTAATCAGTGGTTCTTGAAATGACAACCCGCTGATACAGCAAAGACCATGACACATTGGCGATGACGTTGTCTTGATTGGACCCCAGTAAATGTTCAACCATCAAAAACAATGTTAGTGAGTCATCACAACATGTCTAGTGCATGTTTAAAGTCAAACTGTGAGGCAAGTTTTCAATTTTGGCAATTAAATGGTGTAATGACCATTGGGAAGGTTCGACATTTCACTGTGTCATGGCAATTGGGAAGGTTCGACATTTTTATCACAAAGAGCAGCATGCCTTTGTTGATCGCTGACAAAACAGCTGTATTATTTACTTAAATGGCATATAATTTGACATGATAAATACATGAACTCTAAACCTGCGCAAAAACTGCTGAGATTAAGTGACTTTTGAAGAAAAAAAATACTTTTGCTTTATTAGATTAAGTCCAACCTGAAGATCTCAAACCAATATATAACTAAAGTTAAAAACTACACAATACAAATAAAAAAGATACAGAAATAACAAAAAAGGAGTGACCATTTGGCTGAACACACAAGTAAGTTATATTTCTATTCAATAAGGCACACTTTTTCTAAAACTAAAGAGATTGGGAAAAATAGATTAATGTGTTACTGACATGAAGTCTTATACAATTCTAGTTCATGCTCTCTGTTCATATAATATTTGGAACTAATCCTTATTCAGCCAAACAACAACAACAAGAGGCCCAAGGGCCTGGCGCTCAGCTGAGTTAATATCATTAATATCTTCCCGGTGTTTAGTTCATTATGCATGAAAATGGCATGCTCCATGGTATTTGATATCCTTTTGCGTTCACTACGGTACCAATGTTTTTGGTTGACATAATTATGCCACTGTTGGAACATTCTCATGGTTTATGGTATGCACCTGTTGATGGGCCATATGAATAAAAACTAGCATAAGCTTTTACTCCAGATTTTGAAGTATTTAGTATGCTTCAAAAATTGGAATAGTTTAGTTCTTGTGAAAGCAAAGGATTTTTAGAAATCAGTATTTGCTACCAAAACAAGTAAATGCTAGACTACATATGAACGAAAATGTAGGATGAACCTTTTACTTGGTAGTATAAATGTATTTTCTTGGAACCATGTAGCCTTTAAAATTCGAAGTGAATGGTTGGTTGTTCCTCTTTGCCGGACTGCATTCACATTTTGTTTGGTGGACATGTTATGCAAGAATTGGTCAAACCATATATCCATTTATGGAGAATCAGAGTGCATGGATTCCGAGTCATTAAAAATGTCTAAAGAATTATTCTTGGGTCATGAAGGGAAACCTGCGTTGTTTAGTATGAAAGTGAAAAATATGACAGAGTTAAGAAAATTATGTTTTATTGAACAATAGTAAGTTTTGATTGTCTGCTTGGCCCCTTGCCAGTTAAATAACATGTGACTATACACAAAATAGAAAACTTTGCTGGAAATTGTAAATCATTTTTTTTATCTATCAGGGGAAACAAGCTGATGATGATCAAGTAAATCATTCATGAGAAATCGTTTTGTTGCTGAAGCTTGCATGACGAAGTTAATGCTAAACCTTTTCTTGTGCTCTACTGCGCCACCGTAGTTTTCTATTTAGACCAGCGATGACGTCATTTCTGGTGATTCCCTACGCTATTTGGTATTGTACAGTATGCAATGTATTTTTTCAGCGCTGTCAGTTGCCGAAAGAGTGCCGTAGCTCCCTCAATTTCCAATCAATTTTTATGGGAGTGACATTATTGTATTGCTTAGAATGTCTACTTTTTACTCATGAAAGAATCGTAGAACTAAAACTTAATAGGCGAACAGAATCATGCCGATTCACTGCACATACTGTGGGAATTCTCCACTTCAAAATACATCGGCGATGTCATCGCGAATAACAGAGCATGCACTTCCGATATCGTTTTCACAGAAATGTGGCCAAATTTTCAAGAACTAATTTCTGAAAGTAGTCCCTAAAGACCTTACGACTACCACTGAAACGAACTGGTGATAATATCGCCTACCAGACTACCGTAGTACTAGCCCGTAGCCAGGTAGCGGGCCATCGTCATCGAGCTGAGTGTCATTGAGCTCCAAGATTATTGCACATGGATCGAGTAAACAACATGCCGCCATTTTGTCTCCGCTTCGGTATTTCGTAGGCCGCTAAAATGCACCTTCTCAATTAAAACCAACATAATAAGGCCTCACATCGTTGATTGAATAGGAACACCACACAAAACACAATAAAGTGGGGGTACAATCTATAATGTCGTGAGGGACTAATGCAGAGCCATTCCTGTAGAGCAGGTCACAGAACAGACAAGCTAATCGGTTCGCCATTACAACAACAAGGTTTATTATAAAACACGGAATATCAATATGCGAAACGACAGAACATTACATCCACCCCCTTTTGGATGAAAAGGTTTACGCTTAGTAAGTCCAGACGCGGATGTTGGTATCAAAATAAAAACATAATCTCAAATTAAACACTTTTCCTGGAAGCGCAGAATAAACACAAGATTGTCTCTGACTCAAGAATTGTCCTTTTCTTGAATTTGAATGTTCTCGAAGTTATGAATTAGAACATGGCGCAAATAGCGATCACTCTTCACTTAGTCCTTACACAGATAATGTCTTCATTACCAGAATAAAAGCACATCCATATCGAACTTGAAGTGTCCTACTTAGAACAAAATAAAAGTGCACTATATGAATATTTAAGGTCCACTACATGAATATAGAACAGTTCAAACACATAAAACTCAGAACAGGGTGTTCTTAACGAAGAACAAAGTCTTTGAATCTTGGGTTAGGCCTCTTCGTTCGAGTTGATCTCCGGAGTGGTTGTGAGGTAGTCTCAGTCATCACAGGCAGTTTCTGGTTGGAGGTCTCAGGCTCAGAAATACCAGAAGGTGTCTCAGGTGCTATAGTGGGCGGAGCATCTGAGTCAGGAATCTCAACTTCCTCTTCCTGAATGTTTTCAAACAGGCTTTCAGGCACCCGTTTGAAAAACGTTAGGTTGCGAGTTATTTTTCGATCATCTCGCTCGGCTGTCAGCATATTACCATCTCGACGCGTTATCTTTAATGGATCTGGATCGAATGGCGGCGTTAGCTTGTTACGTTTCTGCTGACGAACTACAACGGTGTCTCCTTCGGCAATGTTGCTTTCAGTAGCGTTGCGTCTGCGATCTGCATACATTTTGATCTTCTGCTTGCGTTCATTGTCAGTGTCTCTCATTGACGATTGAGAATGAGTTTTCAACTCTGGGTTGAAATCGGCACATGGAAGCTGGGTTTTCATCCTACGACCATAGAGGGCTTCGAATGGCGAAACACCTGTTGTTGAATGTGGTGTCGCACGATACTGGCGTAGAAACTTCTGTAGTTCCTGCTTCCAATTGCGGCCTTCGATGTGTGCGGCTTGCACAGTCTTAGTGATGTTTCTCATGAAACGTTCTGCTTCACCGATAGCTTGGGGATATAACGGAGTCACTCTGCAGTGTTGAAAACCGAGGTATTCAGCGATACGTTTGAAATCATGGCTCGAGAAGGGAGGTCCGTTGTCGGATTTCAAAATCGACACAACTCCGTGGCGTGACATAATGGCGTCTATCTTTGGTATGACTGTCTTTGCGGCGGTAGAAGCTATAACTTCAACCTCGGGGTAACGACTGTAGTCATCCATCATCACGAGTAGGTAGTCAGCGCTTGGGACTGGCAAAGGACCGTAAAAATCCACAGAGACTTCTTCCCAGGGACCATTCGGCAGCTTTGTCATGCGTAGCGGCTCTGGTTTGCTGGCTCTTCCAGACGTAGCTTGGCAAGGCAGACAGTCCTTGACACATTCTTCAACCATGGCGTCGATGGACGGAAACCATACTTTTTCTCTCAGCAACATCTTCGTTTTGATGATGCCCTGATGACCAACGTGAGCAAGGTCAATGGCTCTTCTCTGCAGTGCGTCAGGCATTACCAGTCTTCTCCCTCGGAGGACGATACCATTATGAACGATCAGCTCATCTTGGAAACGTTTGAATGGCTTCAGGCACTCTTCATCTCGTCTCCAGTAGCCAGTTTCGATAGCTACTTTAAGCTTCTGCAGGGTATGGTCTCGTAAGGTTTCTGATTTTACTTCTTCGAGTTGCATGGCTTTTGGAACCGCATTGTCAATGACATAGTTGACGTAATCATCGACAAAGTTTGCTCTGTTCTGCTCATTGCCTACTACAGGATGGCGACTGCAAAAGTCGGCTGGGTTGGCTTCGTTCCTTCCAGGTCGATATTCCAACTTGTAGTTATACGGCGTTAGACGTAATCTCCATCGTTCAATCCGTAACGACATCGGCTTCTGGCTTTGGAATATTCCGATCAACGGTTTATGATCTGTGACCACGGTGAAAGGGGAAGTCGAACCGTATAAGTATAGGCGGAAGTGTTCTGTTGCCCAGACCACTGCGAGCATTTCTCTTTCTGTCTGCGAGTATCTCGTCTCAACGTCGGTGAGCGCGCGACTAGCGTATGAAACAACGCGACCTTCTTGCATCAGAATCGAGCCTAATCCGCGGGGCCCTGCGTCAACGATGAGTTCAGTTTTCTTACGCGGGTCATAGTACGACATGACCTTTGCTCCGGTGAGCGCAGTCTTCAAGTCTGTTAGCGCTTTTTCATGTTCCGCGTTCCACTGCCATTCTGTCTTATCATGCGTTAACTCTCTAAGGGGCGCTGTTATGCTAGCATACCATGGAATGAAGCGCGAGAGGTATTGGGCCATTCCGAGTAACGAACGTATTCCACTCTTGTCCGTCGGGGCAGGCGCATCTCTTATAGCTTCGATCTTCTTCACATCTGCGGTAACACCAGCGCTATTGAAGATATGACCGTAGAACTTCACTTCTGACTGATAGAAGTGACACTTGGGCATGTTGAGACGAATTCCGTATTCTTTCAGTCTCTCCATCACGGCTATCAAACTCTTGTCGTGTTCAGCTTTATCTTTGCCATGGATAATGATATCGTCAGAGATATTTCGACAGTTCGGTATGTCACTCAGAATTTCGGCGATTGCGTTCTGAAAGATTTCCGACGCGGCGTTTATCCCAAAGAAAAGACGTTTGTAGCGTCTAAGACCAAGATGGGTGGTGAACGTGGTGATAAAACGTGATTCCTTTGCAAGTTCTAGTTGATGATACGCGCTACTCAAATCTAGGGTACTGAACACAGTGGATCCGTTCAAATCCGTTACTAGATCATCAAGAGTCGGCATAAGATGTCTTTCACATTTTATCGCTTTATTTGCCTCGCGCATGTCAACACAAATGCGAATTGCTCCTGATTTCTTGGGGACTGTAACTATGGGACTTATCCACGGTGTCGGACCATCGACTTTCTCTATAATGTCAAGTTCCTCTAGACGCTGTAGCTCTTTCTCTACATCTTTGCGGATATGGAAAGGTATGCGACGGTGAGGTTGCAGCTTCGGCTTGACGTCTTTATCAATGTGAAGTGTCACAGGTTCACGTTTGATCTTGCCTACACCGAAGAAGAGTTCTTCATACTTCTTCAGCGAGTCAGGAAGGGTCTTGGAGCTGGACGGATTGGGCCTCGTTTTCGATTTAACCTCATGTACGATCTTCAAGATTCCTAAATCCGACGCGGTCTTGAAACCAAGTAAATTCCCTCCTCCTTCAGTCACGTAGAACTTCGACCATTTGGTTTCGGACTTGTGACGTGCTGTGGCTCGGAACATTCCTTTCAGCAGTATGGGCGTCTTGCTACCATAGGGGAATACCTGTGTGTCAGCTGGAAGCAACGGGTCTATACCAGGTTGGGCTCGGCGAATAACGTTGAACGTCTTGGAGTCGACTAGGTTGACGAATGCTCCCGAATCTATCATCATGGGCCTCTGGCCATTTTTGGTTTCTTTCCGATTGTTATCGTACACAGCGTTGGGTTGTTGGACTTGACAGCTTGGGTAAAGTAACAGTAGTCAGAATCTTCGTCAGCCTCTGTCATCAGGGTGTTAGCGCTGTTGGTCTTTGAACGGCACATCCTCCCGAAGTGTCCTATCTTCTTGCAACGATGGCACTCCTGACCATTGGCGGGACAATTACTACTGACTTTGTGGGGTCTCCCTCCACACTTACCACAGTTCTGGTCGTTGTGTCGCTGCTGGGGTCTGGTATCTCGACCATCGCGACGTCTGTCCTGGTCCGGCTTCGATTGTGACTGGAAACGACGTGTCTTCTGCTTAGGTCTGCTCTGTCTTTGGCTCCCTTTGCCTTGGCTCTTGTCATTGGCTCTAATCTTGTTAACGGTTTGATGTTGCGATTCTTCAAGCTTGGTTGCTTGGTGCTCACTCAATTCAAATGCGCGGCCAGTATCTAGAATTTTAGTTAAATTCATGTCTTCACGCAACGCTTTTCTGCGAAGTTGATGTGAATTAGTGCCGGTTATGATTTGAGCGCAAATCTCGCGGTCTACATTCGCGAAATCACATGTCTTGGCAAGTTTTCTCAAGCGAGTATGGTAGGCATCAAGCGTTTCATCCTTTGCTTGAGTACACTGTCTGAAGTTGTATACCTCGAATGCTACGTTCTTCTTGGGTAGAAAATGCGCAGTTAACTTAGCCTTAACAGTATTATAGTCATCATCATCGCCTGTCTCTGTCAACGTGTCGAATATCTCATCTACATCAGGTCCTGCGTAATGTAGTAGCAATGCTCTCTTCCTTGTGGGATCAGTTAAACCTATTCCAACAAAGAGTCTCTCAAATCTAGCCAACCACCTTTCCCATCTGGGGCCAATAGCGGTAGGGTCAGTATGAGGATCAAATGAAGCAAAGTTAGGTAGAGATATCATCGGTTGAGGCGCAACAGCGGCAGCTGGGTCAGCAGGAGCTCGTACTGGTGATGGCATCTTGGCAACACGGTACTAATATTCTAAATATTATGAGCAAGACTGCTAGAAACTAGGGATATTATAATACTGCACAGTAAACGATAGTGTCGACATCTAACGGTAACACGCGGAAACGCATTCACACGGGCTACATACAGCGCGGCGAGATTTCTATTCTACATGAACGATTGCACGTACACATACATAGCGATAGCGCGTACATTACGCATATATTTCTCGCGGCGTGGTCACAGACTTTTTAAACCGTTAAATTCACAGTAATAACTGCACGCATTTTTCAAAATGTCCACTTCTACGGGTTCTTGGTATCTTACTTTAGCATCGAATATCCTCGTCGCCAGATATAATGTCGTGAGGGACTAATGCAGAGCCATTCCTGTAGAGCAGGTCACAGAACAGACAAGCTAATCGGTTCGCCATTACAACAACAAGGTTTATTATAAAACACGGAATATCAATATGCGAAATGACAGAACATTACACAATCGATTACGAAGCTGAAGTGAACAGTGATTTATTCCTGGAGCTACTGCTGCTTTTTTGTGTAGCTGCCATGTTTTGAGAACTGGCAAATAGGAGACTTCATTGATGGCTGACGTCATCGGGCGGGAATTTGAATCAGCAGAAATAATTAAAAGGCAGGTAGCGCCCTCTCCTGTTAAAATTTTGAACTTTTTCTCAATAAAATAGTTTTTCAAGAATTTTATCTTAATATTAAAGCATATTTCGACTAATTCTGCTGCTCCTAGGCCGATATAGGCCAGTTTCCTTCATGCGCTCTCGCTCGCAGGAAGTAGGTCGAATGGCGACAAATTTTGTTTTGAAAGTAGAGTTTGACCAGAAGTATCCAGAAATGCAAAATTGAAGTCTCTAGGTCTTACGGTTACAAAATGTGCACCATGGGTTTAACGAACGGACGGACGGACGGACGGACGGACGGACAGACGGACGGACGGACGGACGGACGGACGGACAGACGGACCCTCGGACGCCACTGAGCAGCTTGTTTGACAAGCTCAGCTGACTTTGTCAGCTGAGCTAAAAACCTTCAGTGATAAGACAAAGCTGACCACTCTTTGATTCTGAAGCTCCCTGTTGCCATCATACTGTAAACAGAAATGTTCTCGAATACATCCAGCTTTATTCAGTTCATTGTTACATGCTTTAGGAATTATTCAATAAACAACAAATTTCATCAATACAATAAAAGCCAATCCAACGTCGAGTGTTGCATGCATGACGCGACGTACCCCCGGGAGGTGCTGCCTTCGCATTCTCATTCATTTCACCGACTCAGCCCCAAAATGAGCCCATAACTTCATGTTTTGACCTGTTGTGTGTCTGAAACGAAAATGCTAACATAAAATCTGGAGTATTTCTCTAATGTTCTCAAGAAATTTGAGCCACAAATGACTGGCAAAGTGCTCAATGTCTTTAAAATAAGGTGACCAAACAGTTTCCAATCAAACACATGAATCTTAGGTAGGGCATGAAAACGCCACTGTTGCATAAATTCTCCAATACTTTGAATAGAAACCAGCATTACTGTAACCCTAAAATTTTTGCAGGCTCTTTAATTTTGCAGATTTTGTGGGTGGCAGTTGACCGCAAAAATAACCAGCGCAAAATATAATCTTTCATTGGTGTTTCCCGAAGAGCAATCCCTCTGCTGAGAGGTGATCTCAAAAGTCCATTGCAGTTTCTAGTGTATTAAGTCTCAATCAAGGCTAAATTGTACTTATAACTTAAAAAATCCATTGCAGTTTCTCATCCATGAAGCGGTCCGGCGCTCTCTAACAATGAAACGGGGCCATTGTGCTCACCGTAGACAATCAATTTATGCTAGTTAGTATACAGTTTAATAGCGAAATGGAAGTTTCAATCATGAAATTTAACAGCTTTGGCCCTGAAAAATAGGTAAAATCAAAAACCCATGTGCAAGTAATACTGCATGGTGGTAAGATGTTCCCATGTTGATCAATTTGGTGACAATCGGACAAGTAGTTAAGCAATTATCAGAATTGACAACAAAGTTTCAAGTTCATAGCCCCAGCGGTTTCGTGTCACAGGATACTAGGACGGACGACGGACACTGCGGTATTGTATAGACTTCCCTGAGCCAACAAGAATAAGGCCATATTAGAGGGGTTTATTCAGATGCGAGCCAAATATGACAACGTGAGCAACACACGCTCCAATTCTTCCCGCTCAGGTCGATTCAAATAGTCATATGACTTGGTGTAATAGATTATTGCATTGTCAGTAACTTCCAAGTCTTCATTCCTCTGTATCCTCTCAAGATGTTCCTTTGTCATCCTAAGGCAAGTAAGTCGTACCTGAAGGAAATAAAAAAGCTAGATATTAGAAGATTTGGTCAGTATTAGTCCATGTCATGACCAATATCATCACACTAACTTTCGTGTCACTGTACCAATCCGAACATCAGCAAATGATTCGCACGCACATCATATTCTCTGATGTAAATAGGACACTGCCATATTGCTTGCCATGGAACTAAATTTAGGGAGCATCATGTGACCAATCTTGTGACAAGAATTGTTCTGTTCATAATGGCAGACATGTCCTGCATACCAGCAGTTTTGCGTCTGATTTCCGATTCTACTGAAATTTGGCAAACATCAGTGCATATCTATTTAAACAAGGGTAGAACACAGTCTAGATCAAATAGTGATCAAACATGCATGCTTTGTCACTTTTATAACTTTGACCTCTGTGACCCTGACAATCAGATCAAATTTCCCAGCAATACTTCATTAACCCTCTCCAGAAGTACTTGGGATTAAAGTTTTAAGGGGATTTGACCATTATTTCAGAAGAAAGCAGAACTCTGGCTGGACGGAAATTTGGCATATTCAAGGTACCTCTGTGAGTGCATACTGAGACGAGGTCAGAAAATTCTCAGTCAACTAGTTACAAAATGTGCCCGCTTTGTCATTTTTCTGAACTTTGACCTCGGTAACCTTGAAAAGTAGGTCTGAAAATGAAAAGATAGCCTCAATGAAACGGCCAGGGGCCATTGTACTCAACGTAGACAATGATTTTATGCTAGTTATGAAAAGTACTATTCAGTGAACGAAATGGAAGTTTCATGACATTTAACTGCTTTGACCCTGAAAATAGGTAAAATCAAAACAATGTCAAATCCCAAAATCATAAGACATCTGATGTATCCTTGCTAGGGGTCTCTGATATAAAATTTCATTGAAAAAATTTTTTGGCAGTCCCTGACCGGGATTTGAACTCACGACCTTTGGATTGCCACAATACGAAAAAACACACAAAATGGCGGCCTAATGAACGACACCAAATAAATAAAGACAAAGTAAGATACAAGTCAGGAGATAAAAAGAACAAGAGGCCCACGGGCCTGGTGCTCAGCTGTTGTCTTCCGATAAGTGATCTTCCAAGGAAATAGTCAACACGTGCAAGAAAACACCATTTTTCGCATTGATTGCGATGGACCCCTTACAGGCATACCCTTGTTTACACCCACAACCTGGTCTTCAGGTGAAAGTGTAACAACATGTACAATGCATGGTATGGTGGAATTTCACTTCCTACCTGGACACAAGGCCTGTTTGAAATTGACCAGCATGTTACATGACCAAGGCCTAGTATCCAGGACATGTGGGACACTGAGTCCATGGCAAGGACTGTACTTTAGACTGAATGTTTACCTGGAGACAAGAATTTGTTTATCAACAAGGGGGTGCCCGTAACTGGCCCATTGTCATTGTGATTGTTTCGTTTTCGGTGTTGATGTCTTCGGCGATCTAAATTTACCGGATGTATTATGCCTGAAACGACACCATGTTGCATCGTTACAATGCTATGGGATTCATACTAAAATCTGCTCCGCCAAATAAGAGTTCCTATGACCAATGGCTGGCAGAAAATCAAAGTTATATTGAGACAAGCCTATAGGCGAATATGGGTCGTCGCGTTGATGCCAGAACGTCCCCAAAGTTTGGAAATGTTGTTCTTAATTCCTCCGGGTTGGGGTACCTATGGCTTGATCAAATGAATATTAATGTGGATAACTGGAAAATATTATACTCTAATGCCCAGTAAACGATTAGAGATATTTGTCAACATGAAATTTTTGGTGAAATCGCAACAAATAAAAAACTCGATGTATAGTAATCTTATGTTTTCATTTGAACTTCAAACATATTTAAATGATATTAAATCAGTGAAACACAGGGCTTGTATCACAAAATTAATGCTGGAAGCCCATTGTCTAAGAATCAAAACTGGGAGACTAGTCTAAGAAAGTGTGAGGTTTGCAAGTCAGGGGAGGTTGAGGATGATTTTCACTTCCTTGCGGTGTGCCCTAAATATGCGTCAAAACAGCAAAACTCATTGCAGTTGTAATAGAAGTGATCTCCATTTTCTGTCTCTGTCGGATCTGACTACAATTTTTCTGAAAAATCCTTCACCTCCCTCTGCTGCGATTATCAACGAGTTCTTTAAACTGCGTAACTCTATATTGTCCTGATTTCCATTATTATGTTTTTGTCTTTAAATATTTGTGATCTTATTTTGTATACCCTGTAACTTTATATTGTATATTTTGTTATTATTTTATGTAACCGTTGGCCCCTAGTGGGCGTTTTATAGTCTGGGCTCCTGACCTCACTCTCGCTGTCGTAGGTCAGGCAATAACAAAAATCTATAAATAGAACAATAGCTTAAACCACCATTTCCACAAAAATTCTTATGCCTAATTTTTAGCTCAGCTGACAAAGTCAGCGGAGCTAGTCAACTAGCTATTCGATTGGTGTCCGTCCTTCCACCCATCCTGCCATCCTTCCATCATGCCATCTGTAGACAAAGTTGGGCATTTTGTAATCATACAACCGAGGCACTTCAAATCTAGTCTTGCTTCTAAACACCGCAGAAAATGTTGCTTACAGAAAAAAATTTGGGCGATTCGACTCAAATTCAGCTCCCCAGGGGGCAAAATGCGTAAATGAAAAAACAATTTTTTGACGCTCTATTCCAGCAGATAAAAGCTTAAAATAAAGTTGAAAAGGTCTTCATGATACAGAAGTTTTGATATAAAATAGATTAGTGTCGATTTATATCACCAGTTGGCGGTAGTGAGCAAAACTGTTGTTTGACCCCGGATGACCCCGCTTTAAATTTCCCGCCGAGGTTACCTGGAGTACTATCGTCAAAAAATGGCGGTGACATTTTTATTTCTACCGGAGCGATGATTTTGTAAGTGACGAATTTTCTTTTTTAAGCCTTTACGGAAACGTATTTTGGTACGAAACTTCACACGTTTATAGAAAAGATCAACGAGAATGTGTTCAAATGCCCTCATAACGATGAGTTCAACAAAATTTGGTCAAAACAACCTTCGAATGGAGTCAACTTTCTTTGCGAAATTGAAGCGACGACCTCATTATTTATCGTAATTTATGCAGATCCGAGTCCAGCTGATGGGTGATGTTCTGATTTGTGTTCAAACTATTGGAAACTTCGGAAATTAGTTCTATTAGTTCTCCTATTCTGCAGGAGTATATTATAGCCATTGATGTTGACAGCTAAAAGCACGAAAACTTTGTTCAGGTTGCTCGTCCAATCACGTGACCTCTCCAACACTCGATAATGCACTCTTTTCGTCCACGTTTTAGGCCAATCTTCGGCCTGAACATGAAATCTAATAAGCGCAGTACTTAAATCAGATGTTTCTCTCGCCTTGAAAACATTCCTGGGTAAAATCCATTGAGATTAGCCGAGTTAATCCACTTTTTCCGTGCCTAAAATCTCTGCCGCTGAATTCTATAAATAGAAACTATTAACATCGCGGCAGTGTGGTTCCCATTGTGCGCCCTCCCACTTCACACCATGTCAGGAACTTTTACGGAGAGAGAGGGCGTGCGGTAAGAATGGCCAAAATGACGTCACGTTTTCCTGGCAATGTCTCTTGCCAGCATCTTTACAGACAACGTTAGAACTAGAAAACGAATATGTTAATTTGCAAAATTAAAAGCAGATTTCACCACTAACCAGCCAAATCGGAATACGACGGCGCAAAATGTTCTCGCTTTCCTCCTGCTAAAAAACCTTGTTCCCGCACTCCTATTTTACTTTATGCCAAGGAATATGCTATGATCTGTTTTCACTTTTTTGTAATTAAATGGTATTCATATAATGAGATCAATAGTAGTGTCCGTGTCAGATCCCATCATGATCACATCGTTCAACTAGTCTTCTCTCCCCAGCCCAGGTGCCTCACACGGACCTTCACGTCCCCATACTCTAGACCAACTCTTACAATATCGCCCTCAAAACAACCCTGGAGTCATGAATTCACAGGTGCTCCTGTGAAATCTCAGTTCTAGTTTATTTATCAAACTTTATCGAGGGTTATCGAATCGAATGGATGTGTCGATCGTCGGGGCGGATTGATATGTGGTTAGGTTGTGCGTCCAAGGCGATTAGGTCATTCAGTTAGTTTGAGAAAGAGCATGATCATGAAGATGCGTGTTGTGTTATCATAACTGGAAAATAAGTTGAAGTTACTATTAGTACTACGATTCTTACATGAGTAAAAAGTAGACGTTTTAAGCAACACAATAATGTTACTCCCATAAAAAAACTGTCAATTCTCCTTACCACTCACAGAAGCCAAGCGATTGCTGTTAAGTTATGCAGGGGCTTAATCAATTACTTGCACTTCACGTGGGGTGAATAACATTACCTTTTGAACGGCTGGCTGTAGGGGGATGATTGGAACAGCCGGTATACCTGCTGACCTGCTGAACCGAGGTTAATGTTATTTTCAATCCACGATTGCAGGTCACCTGATTTTCGAGATTTCGCGGGAAATGAAATTGTAAACAAACGCATGTGTGCAGTTCAAATGTAAACAAAAATGTATTTTTGGTACCTTTGGTTGCTTTGGGTTTTCCCGCAGTTAGGAGCTGGATCAAATTGGTGGTCTATTGTGCTGTTTTAGTCAGAGGTAGCCCTTGATTATGAAGGGATTTTCAAATTAAGGTGACCATAGTCTTTTATGTGCTCAGCTCACCACAGCTTTCAATACTTGGTGTATCTGAAGAGGCGCGCGGAACCTGACATGGCCTTACCAAGGAGCTGCTAACTTTGCCTTTTTGGCTGAGACATTGCTTCATGTAGGACTAGGAGGAGCACGCATTTTAAAGTTCTAGTAGTGATAGTTGGTTCGAGCCATTTGGAAGCCGACATGTGAAGGCCTATCTAGGTTCTCCTTCTTCTCCGTATAAAAAGGGGCATATTGCTGACTAAGGAACAAGGCATATTGACATTGCCTCATCATCTCTATGGGACCAATTGATATACTTTTATATGCACGCATACATCGTGCCATTTCAGGGTCCGAGTCTGTGGACAATTGGTTTGATTAATTTGTCTCTTCGATATTGCTCCTTTATTGCATTAGATTTTCATCGCAATTCGATCTATTCAAGATATAGCCAATTTGAACCTGTCTGCGCCAAGGATAGATTGGTTCCAGATCGACTCACTATGACTAGGAATACGCAGTAGAGCACAATGTCATGAAAAACGACCCTTTGTATTGTAAATTCCAATCACCTGCAGGACAGGTCAATTTCTCTCAATAAAATTAATTTTGTTGACTCCTGTAATCTCTACCTTATTAAAAAAAAAAGAAAGTGGTGCTAGTCCCAAACTGGTAATTTCTATTTATTTTGACCTCTGTTAAATCATGATACCTCTCAATTACAGACAGCATTTTGTATCCTTGTGCTGTACAACCCAGCCTGGACATACCACAGTTGTCCATGGAGAAGTCTCATCCTCTCTGACACTTTTTTTCTGTAAAGCTACTGATACAACATGCTGAACTAGGGATATCTTCCGTTGCCTCCTGTAATATTAACATACCATGGCTGATTAGTTCAATCATATTTCATCCACCTGGCAGCTCTGCATTGGAAATTTTAGTGGTATAACGTGTTCTCTTGACCTTCAAACAGTAGTATAAAGCCGATATTTACTACTTTATACCCTCAGTCCTATGTTATTAGGTCATCCAGCTGAGCGCCAGGCCCTTGGGCCTCTTGTTTTTAATATTATAAACAACCTATCCTGCAAAAACCAACGCAATCGGTCAAGGTTTAGCGTCCCAAATCGTAATTTTGCGAAAATGACAATATCGCTAAAAGTGACGTCATTATATGGGGAAACCCCTTTGTCTGAAACATAAAATAACCGTAATCGCGCATTTTAAGAGTAATTCCGGTATTTCTACAGTGTAGAATGATGTGTTCAATAATAGTGCATAATCCTAGGACAGATACAGCGCTCAATTCGACCGTAAAACGATAATTGGCTCGGGAAATTACAACAATGGCTGAATCTAAAAATAACACTCCTCTTTTCTGCCGTGTTATTTGTAGACGGTTGTTGTTACCTGACCCGTTCCTAAACCCTACCAAAAGCCCGGAGATCGAGGTCAGAGAACCAGACTATTTAGCGTTTTAGAGTAATAAAGAATTTGAATTTGAATTTTTCCACCGCTGTACCTTATTATCATAATTATGCCCACGTGATTACCTGCTCGGTATTGACGAGCAAGTGACAGTCCTCATTTGCATGTACATTAATGTCATTATTATGGCTGACGCGATCCTGTAAAGTTGTGCGTAATTTCTAATTTCTCGGCAAATACTTGATTGATTTCCAAGGAGGATACCGCGGTGACGTCACGGCTTTTCCAAGATGGCGCTGCATAATGTAAACAAACTCGATCCACGGCCAAGGGAAAATCAAGTCATCAAAAAAGTTAGATTTTTCGCATCAAATCAGAGTTATTAGTACTTTTCTGCTATGAAATAAGTCTTCAGACAATAAGCTATCATTTGAATAATGAAAAGTGCTGTTTTGATGGGGAAAAATAGGGTTTTTAAAACCAAATAGCCGGGCACCGATCTTCCAAAATTAGCGATGGTTTAAAACAGTCTCCCAGATATGGGGCAATCTCTTCATTATCATAATGGGATTTTGAGGCATGTTTACAGATTTTACAAGTTTGAGACCTGTTGGACCTAAAACTCGCATAGATCCCCTCTATTTGTCGAGTTAGCGCCCCTGTAAGATCATGCATTTTCGGACACTAGAACGAAATCTTCCTGCGGATATCGCGGTTTCGGTGATGATTTAAGGAGAAATTGACTGTTATTAGAGTTGTATGGGACAGAAATGAGTTCATACTTCATGAATACATGAATATATTATGATATGGGCGGGCTTCTAAGTCAAAACAATAACAAACTCAACTGCATCTCTACTGTATATTGCGTAGTGCATTGCCTAGTGTATTTCGTAGTGTATTTTAGCGGAGACATTATTTCCGCACTTTGGCCACGCCAAACGTCTTTTTTATTCGTGGAAGTTAATCTGCTCTGTAAATATTATTTTACACAGGAAGAATCCATACTAGGTATTGCAATATTTCATGTTTATTGGTGTTTTTGTGTACAGGAGCGCACCAGACAGTGAGACGTGGAGATGTGTTCAGTGCTGCTGCTGTCAGTAGACTGAATCTGATTGGCCATAGCGATCACTAATATGGGTCGGGATCACGTGATGTGACGTCACCGCGGTATCCTCCTTGATTGATTTCGTTGAAATTTGAGAGTATTACAGATTAGATTACTGCTTACATTGGGTCTTCGTAGTTTCTTCATACATCATCGATAAAGACACGTAGCTTTGTGAAGAAACTCACCATACTGCTCGCTGGCCAGCACAACATTCCTGCATGCTACGTATACACGCTCATCAATTTTGAGCTCCCAATTAATAATTTTATTCATTTCGCATTTTACATGAGACGAAGGACTTAATGAAGAAGATAACGAACTTTAATGAAAACTTAAGTTTTATTACAATAGGACAAATACTGGCAACGCAATTTGCATTTCAATTCAACAACTGCCGAGCATCCTAGGGCTAAAACTATCTTCATTCATAGTCAATCTCGCCATTTAGCTAAAAGGACCTGAAACAAATCGATTCAGCGTCTACACTTTTACTCCGATTTGTCTCAAAATTGGTGACAAAGAGGCTGAATGTACTGCAAACAATTCCTCGGAACCAAATTTTTAAATGAAATGGCCAGGGCCATTGTGCTCACCTCATGTGGAGGAAAGATGGATAAAGAGCATGGTATTGTGTCATGTAGTGTTAGGTTTGATGTAGGTCCAAGCAATTACAATTTCCCCAAAATGGCCAATTTACAGTACATTCGACCTCTGTGACCTTGAAAAGTAGGTCAAATCAAAGAAGACCCGGGTGACACATTGAATGGTTGTTAGAATTAGATGTACCTATGATATAAAATTGGTGCCAATCGGGCAAGTCATTACTAGGAATAATGGCATTTTGAAGAATTTAGGATTTGGCCCCCTCCCTGGAGGCCAAACGGCAAATCAGATCGCACCAAACTTCGGTACCTGAGATCACCTGACCAAGGGGTACATGTGTACTTAATTTGTGATCAATAGTCATTGCAGTTAAGAAACGTGCCATAGTTACGGCCTGACGGCGAATTTACACCATTTGACCTCTGTGACCTTGACAAGAAGGTCAAATTAAAAACCCGTGTGACATATACTGTATATTGGTTAGATGTACCCATGATATCAAATTGGTGGCAATCGGGCAAGAAGTTAAGGAATAATCACATTTTTAAGGTTTTGGGATTTTGCCCCCTGGTGGTCAAGTGGTGAATCATATTGGACCAAACTTCGGTCCCTGAGATCACCTGACTAAGGGGTAAATGTGTACCAAATTTGGTATCAATAGTCATTGCAGTTTAGAAACGTGCCATTGTTACATCCTAACGGCCAATTTACACCATTTGACCTCTGTGACCTTGAAAAGGAGGTCAAATCAAAAACCCGGAGGATATATGATGCACCTTTGCTAGAAGTACCTACCATATTTTTTTCAAAATTTCCCGACTACTATTAAGGGAGATATTGCATATTTTCACTTTTAACGTTTGGCCCCCTGGTGGCCAAACCATGAAACGAATCGGACCGAAACTTGGTCTCCAAGGTGTCATTACATAAGGGTACATGTGTACCAAGTTTCAACTCAATAGCTCTAACAGTTACGAAACGTGCCCTGCTAACGGACGACGGACGACGACGACGACGACGACGACGACGACGGACGACGGACGCCACGGTATGGGATAAGCTCACCTCTGCTAAGAGGTGAGCTAAAAAATGATTTTAAAGATATTTTTTAGTGTAAAATGCCCGTTGCTAGGCATGGTTGCTAGGCACATGCTGCCACAAACATAACTAGAATTGTCGGTTGAGTCTGCAGGCAGACTCTGGAGTCTCCGTCAACTGTGGGGTGCTTTGTTGAGGAAGTGGAGGAGGCAGTATGTTTTGGTTAAAAGTTTATTGGGAAAATAGATATATACATATATACATAGTTGGAGATTAAAAGTCGGGTTACTGGTTTGTAGACCTTGGTATGAGAATTTTCTTCGCTGGCAAGGTTTGCATTGGGTTTATGTTGCTGCTGTGTTAACGCTGTGTTGGGATAGCAGCGATGGTGATGTTGTGGTTCACATGTGCCTTAAACACTATTCTGCACATGCGACTTGCGCATGACCGGAACTTGATCGTCTTATCAATGCCGTCGCCTCGCTCCAAGGCCCTGCCTGTATTGACCACTATTGTTGCCGCGAAAATTTGTTTGTAGCAAGAATAACGTATAACAACAATGAATCATAAAAGATTTCAATTTATGTCTAAGCAAGTGTGTTCCTGTAATCGTTGCTCTTAAGTACGAATTGATCAATTGCGGCCATTTTCAGTCGATTTCCACGGGCCACTTCCTGTCCAACATGGAAGCTATCGAAATTGGCAGGGAATATGGTCGCATAATACGTCTCGTTTGGAGAATGTGCAATGGCGGAAATCGAAATTGGCAGGGAATATGGTCGCATAATACGTCTCGTTTGGAGATTGTGTAATGGCGGATCAAATTTTCACGACCCATCGCCAAACGGCTGTCTCGTCCCCTAAAATATGTCGTTATTGCTCGCTAAATAATTCTGAAAATTCGCACTGCACACCTTTGATGTTTCGAAAAACAACTCATTATACTATTTGATTTACTTAATGTCCAGTTTTCCCTAAACTTCGCGAACACGAATCCACCTGGGTTCTCCAATCACCAATGATATACACAGTGCATTGCATACACCGTAGTCACATGGAACGGGGTTATAAATTGGGGGAATTTGCCTAGCTAAACCAAGAGTCTCCTTTCAACCCTACATACGTAGGTTGACGGAGACTAATGACAGAACCTGACAATAAGGGTCTGCTCTCGCGACGACCAATAAAATCTTCAGACATCTTACCAGCGCTAATCAATTCGTGAACATGTGCGATAGCTGGCGTCTTGCCAAATCCGGACCTACTTTCCCTCAATGTTGAATACGTCGATAAGAGCTCATGATCTATCATTCCATGCAAAAAATGGCAATAACAACACCACTAATAGCGTCAAATTATTTTTCAGTTATCATTAACGCATCAACACGCATCTTTCTCAAACTAAATGAAAGACCTATATCGCCTTTCATGCACAATCACATATCAATCCGCTCCGACACATCCATTCAATTCGATAACACTCGATACAGTTTGATAAATAAACAAAGTTTTCGTGCTTTGTTCGGTCAAAATCAATGGATATAATAAACTCATGCAGAATAGCAATACTAATGGAACTAATTTCCGCAGTTTCCAATATTTTGAACACATATCACAACATCACCAAGTCTCAGATGATCTGCATAAATTACGATAAATAATGAGGTCGTCGCTTTAATTTTCGCGAAGAAAGAATACTCCATTCGAAAGTTGTTTTTACCAAATTCCGTTAAGCCCATCATTCTGAGGGCATTTGAACACATTCTGGTTGATCTTTTCTATTACCGTGTAAAGTTTTGTACAACAATACATTTCCGTAAAGGCTTAAATAAGAAAATTTGTCACCTACAAAATCATCGCTCCGGTCGAAATAAACATAAAGGTCGCCGCCATTTTCTGGATGACACGGGTTGCAAATGTATGTATGTGTGTCAGTTCGGGGCGGGAAATTTAAAGCGGGGTCATCCGGGGTCAAACAACAGTTTTGCTCACTCCCGCCAACTGGTAATATAAATCGACACTAATCTATTATATATTAAAACTCCTATATCAAGCAGACCTCTTCAACTTTACTTCAAGCTTCTATCTGCTTGAATAAAGCGGCAAAAAATTATTTTAAAATTTACGCATTTTGGGCCCTGGTGAGATGATTTTGAGTCGAATCGCACAGATTTTTTTCGTAACAACATTTCATGCGGTGCTTATATATTAGACCAGATTTGAAGTGCCTGGGTTGTACGGTTACAAAATGCCCAACATGGCTGGATGGATGGAAGGATGGAAGGACGCACACCAATCAAATAGCTATTTGACTAGCTCAGCTGACTTAAGTCAGCTGAGCTAAAAAAGATAAAAAAAGAAAAAAAGAGGCCCAAGGGCCTGGCGCTCAGCTGAAAACATGGAAATGCCTTCAACCTCAATTTTGTTGACCGTAATGTCTATATCAGGCAAACATACCAGAGTAAAACAACTTTTAAATAACGACAAAAAATGCCAAATCTACGATAAGTGCTGTGGCTGACCTTGAAAAGAAGGTCAAATCAAAGACCTAGGTGAGATATTATGTAAAGGAGACTTCTTGGACTTACTGCACACCACCCAAAACATTTGAGTCACTCTGGATATAACAAAAGCTTTAAAATGTCCACCAAAAAAAATCCAAGATGGCCGCCCACCAAATTATTAAAAAAAGTAAAGAAAATGTAATATACAAGTGAAAAAAGTAAAAATAAAAAAAATAAAAAATTTGACCCGAAGTGGGATTGGAACCCACAACCTTTGGAGTCATACAAGAGCGGGAAATTCAAATCAAGCTTAAATTTGGTCAAACGACATTTTTGCTCACTACCGCCAACTGGTAATATAAATCGACACTAACCTATTTTATATTAAAACTCCTATATCAAGCAGACCTCTTCAACTTTATTTCAAGCTTCTTTCTGCTTGAATAAAGCTGCAAAAAATTGTTTTGTGTTTTACGCATTTTGCCACCTGGGGGGCTGATTTTGAGTCAAATCGCACAATTTTTTTTTCATAAGCAAGATTTTATGCGATGTTTATATATTAGACCAGATTTGAAGCGCCTGGGTTGTACGGTTACAAAATGCCCAACATGGCTGGAAGGAAGGATGGCTAGATGGCATGATGGAAGGATGGACACCAATCGAATAGCTATTGGACTAGCTCCGCTGACTTAGTCAGCTGAGCTAAAAAGAAAATGAAACGGCCAGGGGCCATTGTGCTCACCGTATAGATATTTGGTGCTTTGTAATTCATCCAAATTTAATCCCATCTCCAGTTACCATATCTACTGTAGAATATGCCTTCCGAAGGCACTTTACGGCAGTGAACTATGGTCCAATATGTCTGAACGTGACTTAATGATCTTAGAGCGTGCTCACAGATTTTGTCTCAAACGAATGCAAGGATTTAGCAAAATCACTCGAACTGTAACAACACAAGCCATGATAGGAAGTATAAGCCTAAAAGCACTCATCGATAAACAATGTCTTCTATTCTTTGGACAGTTAGCAAGAATGCCTGAGCACCTACTCCCCAGGCGTGTTTTCAATTTTCGGCTCCGCTCAATGTTGAACAGAACAAATAGTTCCGAAACTTGTCTCGGGTATGTGCCAAACTTAATGAGAGTAATGGACAGGTTTAACCTTTCAAACTCCCTAAAAGAGTTCACTGAAAGTGGTCAACTAAGTGTGCCAACCGGTACCCCCTGGAAGTCTTTAGTTCAAAAATCTGTTCTCAATCAAGAAAACTTAAACTTCAGAGCAGAATGTACACGCAATAATCTTTTCAGAATAATGAACATTGAAAAGTCTCTGGACTATCCGTCCTTAATATGGACAACCGCTCAAACTGATCGGAAGCACAAAAGCAACTATGCCTTCCTAGCTAAGCTAAACACGCTACCAGAAACTATCACAGAAACAAAGTGCAATCGATGTACTCAATGTTATACCGATCCGCAACTTCATTTTTTCTGTGGATGTTCAGGTTTTTCCTCCCAACGTGAGAAATTTTGGGAACAAATTGAAAATGAATGCCCAGTTGAACTCAGCACAGCACTGTGGAACATGTGCGACGATGAACTCACAGAAACATTGCTCGGGAAACAACTTTCCGCTTTTGATTATGAAGAAAATGTAGCACTTCTTCGGATCACAGCACAGTGCTGGAATGCTTAGGCTAATTATATCTAAAATGTTTTTCTTGCCTAAGACTACATATTTTTTGACAACAGCTAGAAGTATGTAAATAGTGTACATTAGTTGTTATAATTTTATGTTGCTTTGAATTTTTTGTAATCTTCTATATAGGAGGAATAAACAGATATATATATATATATAGGTCAAACCAAAGTCGGTATGACATGTGATGTATCGTTGCTTGGAGTAAGTACCATAAGAATATCATCAAAAACAAGTCAATAATAAACGAGATATTGCACTTTTTACCTATTTTAGTTTTGGCCTCCTGGTGGCCGAGTTGAGTACCAGATCAGATCGAAATTCGGTGTCCGAGGTTACATGACGTAGGGAGTCATGTGTATCAAATTTCAAGTTCAAAGCTTTAGTGGTTAAGAAACGTGCCATAGTTACAATCAACGTCAAATTTACGCCATTTGACCTCTGTGACCTTGAAAAGCAGGTCAGATCAAAAACTCATATGATATGTGATGTATCCTTGCTAGGCAAGGAGGATACCGCGGTGACGTCACATCACGTGATCCCGACCCATATTACTGATCGCTATGGCCAATCAGATTCAGTCTACTGACAGCAGCAGCACTGAACACATCTCCACGTCTCACTGTCTGGTGCGCTCATGTACAGAAAAACACCAATAGACATGAAATATTGCAATACCTAGTACGGATTCTTCCTGTGTAAAATAAAATTTACAGAGCAGATTAACTTCCACGAATAAAAAAGACGTTTGGCGTGGCCAAAGTGCGGAAATAATGTCTCCGCTAAAATACACTACGAAATACACTAGGCAATGCACTACGCAATATACAGTAGAGATGCAGTTGAGTTTGTTATTGTTTTGACTTAGAAGCCCGCCCATATCATAATATATTCATGTATTCATGAAGTATGAACTCATTTCTGTCCCATACAACTCTAAGAACAGTCAATTTCTCCTTAAATCATCACCGAAACCGCGATATCCGCAGGAAGATTTCGTTCTAGTGTCCGAAAATGCATGATCTTACAGGGGCGCTAACTCGACAAATAGAGGGGATCTATGGGGATCTATGGGAGTTTTAGGTCCTACAGGTCTCGAACTTGTAAAATCTGTAAACATGCCTCCAAATCCCATTATGATAATGAAGAGATTGCCCCATATCTGGGAGACTGTTTTAAACCATCGATAATTTTGGAAGATCGGTGCCCGACTATTTGGTTTAAAAAACCCTATTTTTCCCCATCAAAACAGCACTTTTCATTATTCAAATGATAGCTTATTGTCTGAAGACTTATTTCATAGCAGAAAAGTACTAATAACTCTGATTTGATGCGAAAAATCTAACTTTTTTGATGACTTGATTTTCCCTTGGCCGTGGATCGAGTTTGTTTACAATATGCAGCGCCATCTTGGAAAAGCCGTGACGTCACCGCTGTATCCTTGGAGAACCTACCATAAAAATGTTATTGAAAACGAATCACTAAAAATAAGCAAGATATTGCACTTCTTACTTTTTCCATTATGGCCCCCTGGTGGCCGAATAAAGAATCAGATCGAGCCAAAATTTGGCATCAGAGGTTATCTGATGTAGGGGGTTATATGCACCAAGTTTCAAGTTCATAGCTTTACTGGTTAAGAAACGTGCCATAGTTTACACTCTAACGGCAAATTAACGCCATATGACCTCTGTGACCTTGAAAAGTAGGTCAAATTGAAAACCCGTAAGATATGTGATGTATTCTTCCTAAGGGTACCTACCATAAAAATTTTATCGAAAACAAGTCACTTATAAGCGAGATATCACACTTTTTAGATTTCTACTTTTGGCCCCCTGGTGGCAAAGTTGAGAATCGGATCAAACTGAAATTCAGCACCAGAGGCTATGTGATATAGGGGGTTATATGTACCAAGTTTCAAGTTCATAGCTTTAGTGGTTAAGAAACGTGCCATAGTTTACACTCTAACGGCCAATTTACGCCATATGACCTCTGTGACCTTGAAAAGTAGGTCAAATTGAAAACCCGTAAGATATGTGATGTATTCTTCCTAAGGGTACCTACCATAAAAATTTTATTGAAAACAAGTCACTTATAAGCGAGATATCACACTTTTTAGATTTCTACTTTTGGCCCCCTGGTGGCAAAGTTGAGAATCGGATCAAACTGAAATTCAGCACCAGAGGCTATGTGATATAGGGGGTTATATGTACCAAGTTTCAAGTTCATAGCTTTAGTGGTTAAGAAACGTGCCATAGTTTACACTCTAACGGCCAATTTACGCCATATGACCTCTGTGACCTTGAAAAGTAGGTCAAATTGAAAACCCGTAAGATATGTGATGTATTCTTCCTAAGGGTACCTACCATAAAAATTTTATCGAAAACAAGTCACTTATAAGCGAGATATCACGCTTTTTAGATTTCCACATTTGGCCCCCTGGTGGCCAAGTAGAGAATCAGATCGGACAGAAATTTAGTGTCACGGGTCATCTGACCTAGGGGGTCATGTGTACAAAGTTTTAAGTTCATAGGCCTAGCGGTTAAGAAACGTGCCACTGTTTTTGAACTAGGATACGACGGACGACGACGACGACGACGACGACGACGACGGACGACGACGACGGACGACGGACACTGCGGTATTGTATAGACTCCCCTACGGTGAGCCAAAAAGAAAAATATTTTTGGCAGTCCCTGACTAGGATTTGAACTCACGACCTTTGGATTGCCACAATACGAAAATGAAACGGCCAATTTACGCTATTTGACCTCTGTGACCTTGAAAAGTAGGTCAAATTAAAAACCCGTACGATATATGATGTATCCTTGCTATGAGTACCTACCACGAAAGTTTTATCAAAAACAAGTCATTAATAAGTGAGATATCACACTTTTTAGATTTCCACATTTGGCCCCCTGGTGGCCAATCTGAGAATCAGATCGGACTGTAATTCAGTTTCAGGGGTCACGTAACCTGGGGGGTCACGTGTACAAAGTTTCAAGATCATAGCCCCAGCGGTTAAGAAACATGCCACAGGATACGACGACGACGGACAACGACGACGACGACGGACGACGGACACTGCGGTATTGTATAGACTCCCCTACGGTGAGCCAAAAACACACATTCCGATGACCCACTCATTGCAAGATCTGTCAGGTGTCATGAGGGTTGCTCTGCAAAATCCATCAAGGATGAACTAAAACAACGCATCAAAGGCAGCTGGAAAACATAACTCTTCAGGAGATTCAGGACTCAATCAGTTCATGGAAGAAACATTAGCTTGTGAGAAGATGGATGGATCAACTGATCACCTTTTCAAGCGAAAAATGCAAGGACATCATTTTGAAGTGTCTGGAATATGCATGTATTTGTGAACACTGATCACCAAACTGAAATGCACGCAAACATTTCCCAGCTTACACTTACAGTACTGAGGTCAAAAGTTTTATTGGCTAATCTATCTTTGTCTTGTGTCTGTGACTGTAGCCACAGTCACACTGCAAGCACCTCCAATGCGATTTCCCAAATACGGATTCCATTGAACTCAAAAGACACCTTAATTCACGTCACTAGAGTGTTCAGATTATCAGAACTCAAGCACCCCCTGTCATTAGTAGTACAAAAAGTGCGTCCAAAATCGATGAAAATGCGAGCCGTGTGAGTATGACAGTGTTGTTACCCATGTGATAAAACGGAAACATGTCATTCTTCTCTGACTGCACATGCCCAACTAGGATTTCTAAATTTGACGATTCAGATTTGTGAAGTCGGTTTTACAATGACTTGCGTGAAGCTGTTTGGAAGCGTCTTGAAATGCTTGTAGTGTGAACAGGTAATTCGCTTTGGAGGTTTCAAAACAAATTAAGCGCCTTTCAATTTGTATTGAGTTGCCAGTGTGAATGTGCCTTGTGTTCCATGGCCTGACGGAAACAAACAAATTTATAGGTATGTACTTGTAGTTTAGCTGGTGTAGTTCAATGTTCATGAGTAAGGGTGGATCCCAATGAGAACAGAATCCTCTTTAGGAGGGCATGGGTCAAATGAAATAGAAGTTACATGACTGTACCATTGTGGCTTGAACGACAAATCCGAACACACGGTCCAGGTGCCCAAACTCGCGCAAGGCCGTAAAGGGTAGCTCAAGCAATAGCTCAGCACCATGCTGTCCTTGAAGCTTGCTTCCATAGCCTTTGATAGATTCTTCTCCTTCATCATTTACTTTGGATTTTTTTGATCTCTCCTCCACTTCATCTTGTTCCTCATCAGTGACCTTACGCTTCCGTGTTCGAAGCGGTGGTTTGCATCCCTCAGACTCAGAGTCTTCAAATTCATCCTTCTGCCCTGGTTTAAACTGAAAGGAAAAGTGGGTGCTTTTCGTTTATTTAAATCGCCAAAAGTAAAATGTCTTTGTAAAATGACATGGTCCAGGGACCATACGCTCACATGTGGACCCTGTAATATGTGTGAATGTAATGCTGATTAGTGTGCTCACCTGTGGACTCTGTATAATGCTGATTAGTATTACTATAGTGTGCTCACCCGTGAACCCTGTAAATGTAATGCTGATTCGTACGACTACATGTACTACTAGAGTGTGCTCACCTGTGGACCCTGTAAGTGTAATGCTGATTAGTAATAGTATAGTGTGCTCACCCGTGAACCCTGTAAATGTAATGCTGATTAGAATAGAACAGCATTAGGCCAAGTACATATGCAAATTTGGCTAGAATGATTTATGTCCTGAAATGGAGAAATAAAGGGTGCATTTTCCCCTGTGTGTTAGGTGCCATTTCTAATTTCTCCTCCCGATACACATCACAAAAGTGTCACTTCACCCATAATTGCATACCTAACTTCCAAGAAGTGGTCACCAGAACAGTATATATAACTGTTGGTTTTTACATATCGGTGGTGACCTTGAATAAATTTGGAGTAGACTGGTTCCTGGCTTCGATGTTCAGGGCAAAATGGCTTGCACCGGACTTTGATAGCGAGCACTCCAGCGCCGGCCACGAGCATCAAAGACGGGAACTAAAACCTAATTTGAAATAAGATAATGCTAAATCTGAGTGTCAAAACTAACACCAGAACTGATTTCATTTCTGGTGTTGAGGAGAGTTTTAGTTTTAGCCCCGGTGTTAGCTTTTGACACTAAAACCGTCCCTTAGTTTCAAGCTAAAACCGGACATAATGCGAAAACCAACAAACACCGACTTTGAAATAGGATGAAACTAAAACCCACTTCATTTCAATGCTGCTTTAATCAAGGGTTTTAGTGTTCCATTTAGTTTTAAAACTAAATCTAAAAACTGACTTTGAAATCACCCATTGTATCTAGAAAAGTAATGTCTTAAAGTAAAATTGCACTCGTGCGGAAGTTGGCTGTTATAACATTGGCATTTTGAAACATACTTTACTCTGCCGTATTCAAAAACTCAATACGGCACTATGAGGTGAAACAAATTATCATTAGACCTTATAGCACCCGATATTTTTTCGCCAAGGTTTTTTTAAGACCTTGGCAAAGCACGGGCCCTATACGTACCCTACCGAATGGAGCCCACAGTACTTTCGTTAGGGGTGAACGATTTTATCTGCAACGGTTTGGGTCCTTAATCATCTACCTACTTAAATGAAGTTGAACGACTGACCTCGATGAGTCCACTGTCAAATATCGGGTACGCTGGACCCAAAGCCCTTTCGTGAGGGGGGAAGGATACCATCTGTCATTACTGGAGTTTTTCATCTACCTACCTGTATTCAAACTAGTTGGCGCCTGACCTCAACGAATCCACTGTCAAATGTTAGGTAAGTCTTCGCGTATAAGTTGGGCCCAAAGCTCTTTCGTTAGGGGTGAAGGATGTTACTGAAGTACATGTATATATGAACATGTACAAATACCATGGTGTGGGTCCTTCATCATCTATCTACCTATTCAGACGAATTGGACTGTCCACTGTCGAATATCGGGTAAACCATCATGTGTAGAAATAATGACTTCTTCGATTTTGGAGAAAGGTAACT